>NC_045436.1:106863679-106926395 GCF_002776525.5 Piliocolobus tephrosceles | reverse complement strand
GCGACGAGGCGGGCGCCTGTAGTCCCAGCTACTCCGGAGGCTGAGACAGGAGAATGGCGGGAACCCGGGAGGCGGAGCTTGCAGTGAGCTGAGATCCGGCCACTGCACTCCAGCCCGGGCGACAGAGCGAGACTCCGTCTCAGCCTCCGGAGTAGCTGGGACTACAGGCGCCCGCCTCGTCGCCCGGCTAGTTTTTTGTATTTTCTATTAGAGACGGGGTTTCACCATATTAGCCAGGGTGGTCTCGATCTCCTGACCTCGTGATCCGCCCGTCTCGGCCTCCCAAAGTGCTGGGATTACAGGCTTGAGCCACCACGCCCGGCCAAGTTCGTTTTCTTAAGTCTAAAAAGTGTGGACCTGATACCCCTTTACTGAGTAAAGAGAAACTAAGGCGTGCGGTTTAGACACTAATGGTAATTTCAGCATTGAGACCTTGGGTGGGACTTTGGAGCTCACTATCAGAACAGTGTTTGACAGTTAAGCTTGTGTATACTTGGACTCCAAGAGACTCCATAACTCCCTGGGCTGGTCTCGTATGGGTCCAAGTCGTTGTAAGTTCAGGAAGCTAATTAGATCCCTTTGATGGGGGTAAAGATCTTCACCCTCTGATCTGACAGGGGGTAGATTCCAGGGATCTGACTCTACAAACTCAAAAAGAAAGACCTGATTAATAAACTGTAATCCCACTTTGTTAATTTGTACTTAACCTTTATGTGCCTTTGAAAAATGGAGGAAGTAGGAGCTCCTATTTCATAGGGCTATTATGAAGATTAAAATGACATTATTCAGGCCATGCATTATCAGTAAGTTGAGTAAATTTTGAATGCTTCGTGGTGACAGTGGTGAGAAGTGATTGGATCTGAATATATTTTGAAGGTAGAGCTGATGGAATTTGCTGATGGATTGGTTGGATGTGGAGTTTGAGAGAAGGGAGTCAAAGATGACTCTAAGGTTTTTGGCCTGAGCATCTAGAAGGATGGCTCTGTCGTGTACTGTGATGTGGATATGTAGAGGGAGGAGGAGGATTAAGGGATGGAATCAAGAGTGTGGTTTCAGACATGTTTAGTTTGAGATACTTAATAGACATCCAAGTGGCGATATTGGGTAGGCATTTGGAAAAGGTCCAAGCCAAAGGTAAGAATTTGGGGATCATTAGTATAAATGGTATTTAAAGTCATGGAATTAGATAAGATCACAAAGGAGTGATTATAGGTAGAAAAGAAAAGTGCTTGTCATACTAAGTGCTCAGTAAATGTTGGCAGTTACTCCCATTACTATAACTTCTTGAGTTATTATTGCTGATACTTTATAGGAAATGTTACAGAACTGCTGGGTGAACCATAATCTCTCATTTTCTTAGTATGAAACCTCTTTGGGGAATCAAAGCTATATTAGAAATTTCCATAAAGAATATGCTGTCAAGATCCAGGGATTTAGATAATCCTAGTGAGTAGTGTTCCTTGAAGTCATTCACCCGTGAGAGCTGGGTGGCTTCAGGTGTTGGGGTTTGATAGGCCTGGGTTTGAGTCCTGGCTTTACTCTGCACCTGCAGTGAAACCTCTTTGAACCTCAGTTTCTTCATCTATGAAAAAGGGCTTACCTTGCAGGGATGTTAGGCAAGTTCAAGGAGATGAATGTGAATGCCTTCCTTTCCCCTCCACTGTTAAGGACTAGGACTCTGGGCCAGTCAAGTTCCCTCTCTGGAACTCATTGGAGATAATGGAGGTTCTGTCTCTTTTGTGCTGCTTCTTAAAACCTTACTCCAATTACTAGCCCTTCTGTACTGATAACCATCCCTTGTTCAGTGTGATTCATTGCACTTAATTAGATAACAGCATATCTTTTGCTAATTATAATTTAATCTTCTTAATGGGATTATCTTTTGTCTTATCAGCACAACATTGATTAATCCATTTTGAGTGCACATGTGAAATCTGATGTTCATTCCTGAGGTTTCAGTTTTCAACCTACATCCCTCGTGTGGGTCCAGCCCTGTTTACCCCCATGAAGATGAGGACAGTAGGATTTTAATTCCTGAGACCACGTGGCAGCCAGAACGCAGAAACTTCTTGATAGCTCTTACTATGGTCTTCAGGAAGCCTATTTGAGGAGCAATTCTAATACCATAACTGCTGAAACTTATCTGGCAGATAGCATGGACCACTCCAAGAAGTAGCAATTTTCATTGTTAGAAGTATTTAAACAAAGCTTGGTGTATTCGTCTGTTCTCATGCTGCTAATAAAGACATACCTGAGACTGGGTAGTTGATAAAGGAAAGAGGTATAATGAACTCACAGTTCCACATGGCTGGGGAGGCCTCACAATCACGGTGGAAGACAAAGGAAGAGCAAAGGGACGTTTTACATGGTGGCAGGCAAGAGGGCATGTTCAGGGGAGCTCTCCTTTATAAAACCATCAAATTGCTGGGCACAGTGGCTCACACCTGTAATCCCAGCACTTTGGGAGGCCGAGGTGGGTGGATCACGAAGTCAGGAGATCAAGACCATCCTGGCTAACATGGTGAAACCCTGTCTCTACTAAAAATACAAACAATTAGACAGATGTGGTGGCGGGCGCCTGTAATCCCAGCTACTCGGGAGGCTGAGGCAGGAGAATGGCGGGAACCCGGGAGGCAGAGCTTGCAGTGAGGCGAGATCGCGCTACTGTACTCCAGCCTGGGTAACAGAGCGAGACTCCCATCTCAAAAAATAAATAAAATAAAATAAAACCATCAGATCTTGTGACAGTTATTTACTCCCAGCACTTTGAGAGGTTGAGATGGGAGGATCACTTAAGCCCAGGAGTTCAAGACCCGCCTGGGCAATGTAGTGAGACTCTGTCTCTACAAGAAGAAGAAGAAGAAAAAAAACAATAAATTAAAAAAACCTAATGTATTACATTTTCCTAATATTATTATCACAGACATCTGACAGTAAACATCTGTGGGAAGACTGCATGGGAAGGCTAACTTTATAATAGAGAAAGATGCTAGGTGGCAAGATCATCAAAGTAAGTGACTTTGAGCCAGGGAAGAAAAGTGGCTCAGCACAAATGTGGTTCTTCAGATTGATCATAGTATAGCTGATTCACTACCTGTGCTGATAAGCTGTGTTCTGTTGAAGTCACAGTCTAGTCACTCTGATTGGAATTTGGATTTTGCTAAATTCCTCAGTCATACTGCCTCAGATAACTGGCTCTTCTTGTCTGTTGCATGTAATTTCCTGTAATTTTATTCTCTGGATACAGCCTTTAATTATTTTTCTTTGTAGGGGGTGATTTTGTTTAAAACGCTGTCAGCAGGCCAGCTTGGTGGTGGTTCCTGTAATCCCAGCACTTTGACAGGCCAAAATGGGGGGATCTCAGAGGTCAGGAATTCAAGACCAGTTGGCCAACATGGAGAAACCGCGTCTCTACTAAAAATACAAAAATCAGCTGGGCGTGGTGGCGCACACCTGTAATCCCAGCTACTCAGGAGGCCAAGGCAGAATTGTTTGAACCCAGGAGGTGGAGGTTGCAGTGAGCTGAGATCGCACCACTGTATTCCACCCTGGCTGACAGAGCAAGACTGTCTCAAAAAAAAAAATAGAAAAAAGAAAAGCACTGTCGGCAATCTCTGATTTTTTTTTTTAACATTTAAGTTTGCTAACTTTTTGCACTATTAAGGCTGTACATTTTTATTGTAGAAAAGAGATATGCAAAAAAGTTTCTTTTAATGTCATAACCCAGAGAGAACCTTTGAAAACATTTTTCATGTTCTCTTATATTTTGTTCAGTGTGTTAAATATCCCCCCAAATAAGATTATGCTTTACATACTGTTTGTAACCTGTTTTATTGATTATTTGTATGATGTGATTTATATTTAGGAACCATGAAGCCACTTAATTTTGTTTGTTGTTGTTGAGTCAGAGTCCTGCTCTATCGCCCAGGCTGGCATGCAGCGGCATGATCTTGGCTTACTGAGACCTCTGCCTCCTGGGTTCAAGCAATTCTCGCGTCTGGGATTACAGGCACCAGCCACCACACCTGGCTAAGTTTTTGTTTTTAGTAGAGACGGGGTTTCACTATGTTGGCCAGGCTGATCTCAAACTCGTGACCTCAAGTGATCGCTGGCCTTGGCCTCCCACGGTGCTGGGATTACAGGTGGAGCCTCCGAGCCCAGGCCTATGTCTCCATTAATGTTAGAGAATAAAAAGCAAAATAAATTTATGTGGGGCCGGGCATGGTGGCTCATGCCTGTAATGCCAGCACTTTGGGAGGCCGCGGTGGGATGATTGCCTGAGTCCAGGAGCTTGAGACCAGCCTGGCCAACATGGCGAAACCCCATCTCTAGTAAAAATTAAAAAAAATTAGCTGGGTGTGATGGCTCACGCCTGTAGTCCTGACTACTCAGGAGGCTGAGGTGGGAGGATAACCTGAACCCAGGAGACGGAAGTTGCAGTGAGCCAAGATCATCCCACTGCACTCCAAAAAAAAAGAAATAATAGCCCACCAACGGGGGCCGGGCGCGGTGGCTCACGCCTGTAATCCCAGCACTTTGGGAAGCTGAGGCGGGCGGATCACGAGGTCAGGAGATCAAGACCATCCTAGTTAACACAGTAAAACCCCGTCTCCACTAAAAATATAAAGGTGGCGGGTGTCTGTAGTCCCAGCTACTCCGCACCACCATGCCCCGACTAATTTTTGTATTTTTAGACTCTGTCTCAAAAAAAAAAAATTATTATAATGTATGATAGCGCATGCCAGGCTATTTTATAAGTAACTTGAAGGCATTGTATTTTCTTACAGATACTCTCAATAAGTATGTGTAAAGATTGGATAAAATTTTCATAATTTAGTTGATTATTCCATGTACATACTTTTATGCAGTAACCCGTTTGCACTAAAATAGTACAGTCTGCTAACATGTTGACTGCAAATAAGTTTTTTTTTTTTTTTTTTTTTTTTGAGTAGGAGTCTCGCTCTGTCACCCAGGCTGGAGTGCAGTGGTGCAATCACAGCTCACTGCAGCCTCAACCTCCTGGGTCAAGTAATTCTCCTGTCTCAGCCCCTCCAAGTAGCTGGGACTACAGGTGTGCATCGCCATGCCCAGCTAGCTCTTTAATTTTTGTGGAGACAGGATCAGGCTGGTTTTGAACTCCTGGATTCAAGTGGTCTTCCTGCCTTGGCCTCCCAAAGTGCTGGGATTACAGGCATGAGCCACCATGCCCGGCAGCAAATAATGTTTATAGTCCAGATGTTATACTAAATTCTAGCTTTGTGTGATGACTCAGTACAGTGGCGCATTTTATAGATGAGGGGAGGGGCATATTGGATGATCAGGAAGGAACTCTAAAGTAATCTCCAACTTCTAAAGCTGTTCCCAAACGTTCAGTATTGTTTGAAACCTTGCACCTTTTATTTCCTTGAGTTCTCTGAGAAGAATGGCTATGGTTCATAACTCCAGTGTCCTGCTCTCTGTCAGTCCTCAGGAAAGTTGAATGAATAAGTTGGTTCTGCTTGTGATTTATCTTCTGGGAACTTCTCTACTATTATCATGAAATTTGGGTGATCCTTGCTCAGTTTAACTGTGTGTGCTGGAGAATATGTTAAGAATATATTGCCAGGCACAGTGACTCACGCCTATAATCCCAGCACTTTAGGAGGCTGAGGCCGGTGGATCATTTGAGGTCAGGAGTTCAAGACCAGCCTGGCCAACATGGTGAATCCCTATGTCTACTAAAAATACAAAAATTAGCCAGGTGTGGTGGTAGGTGCCTGTAATCTCAGCTACTTGGGAGGCTGAGGCAGGAGAATCTCTTGAACCCGGGAGGCAGAAGGAGGTTGCAGTGAGCCAAGATCTCACCACTGCGCTCCAGCCTGGACAACAAAGCAAGACTCCATCTCAAAAAAAAAAAGAAAAAAAAAAAGAACATATTAAGTGGTAAGATATCAGGTGCCTTCCATTAGACAGTCCAATTCTCCAGTGACTTTGTCTCATATTATTCCTGTGTAGCAAATGAGAAAACTGTGGCTCAGGAGCATAAGTTATTTGAACATAGCTAGTAAAAAGAAGAGATAGAAGCCTGACTGGGAAAGAAATTCCTAATGCATGGATTACTGACAGATTATTTATTACTGACTTGTTTTACGTATTTTTTTTTTTTTTTGAGATGGAGTCTCATTTTGTCCTCCAGGCTGAAGTATAATGGTGGGATCTCGGCTCACTGCAACCTTCGCCTCCCAGGTTCAAGTAATTCTCCTGCCTCAGCCTCCCGAGTACCTGAGATTACAGGTGCCTGCCACCACATCTGGCTAATTTTTGTATTTTTAGTAGAGACAGGGTTTCACCATGTTGGCCAGACTAGTCTTGAACTCCTGACCTCAGGTGATCCACCCACCTTGGCCTCCCAAAGTGCTAGGATTACAGACGTGAGCCACCACGTCCGGCTGCATGTCACTTTCTTATAGGATGCTCCAAAGGTAGTCTGGTTACCAAGAAAGAGTCATGGTGATCAAGTTTGTTTGTTTGTTTTTAAATACTTGTCATGCATGGGCACCAGTCTTTTCAGCAGATTATTTGAGTGATATGTACAATAATGTGGTATGCATTGGGGATATAGCTTTGAGCAAGACACACTTGATCCATGTACTCAAGGACCTTTGGTCTAGCCATCTAGTTCCGTAGTTGGGAGACTTTTTCTGTAAAGGACCAAACAGTGAAGATTTTAGGCTTTGCAGGCCCTATCGTCTTGGTTGCAAATACTGAATTCTGCCATTGTGATGTAAAAGTAGCCACAGACATTATTTAAATAAATGAGTGTGGCTATGTTCCAATAAAACTTCATTTACAAAAATAGGCAGTGGACTTGATTTGGTCTGCAGGTTGTATTGCCAACTCTTGGTCTAGTTTATTTGTTTCTTGGCCTCTGTCTCTCTTTCTTGCTCTTATAGTCACAGCAGCAATTTTTATAAAGAGTTCCACTGATTTATTTATTACAGTTATGTAAGGTAAGATTGTGGAAGAACTGGATCTTGTACAACTGATACAAGCTAACTCTTGTATTTTCTTTCACTCTTTTATCCAGGACATTTTATTTCCTTACATCGAAGAAAATGTTAAAGAGTATCTGCAGACACATTGGGAAGAAGAGGAGTGCCAGCAGGATGTCAGTCTTTTGAGGAAACAGGTTGGGACATTTCTGTCTTACATTCCCAAGTGTCTTAGAAATGAGGGTACCTGGAGATTTAGAACATGCTATGAGCATTTTGTAAAATAAGTGCCCTGGTTTGATAAGGGATGGAAGTTGCAGTGACTTAGTGAGTTGCCTGCTTAGGAATTCACAGTACATAATTAAAGACTGGATCATGTCAGTTTGTTGTTTCTGGAGTTGCTCTTTTTTTTTTTCTTTCTTTCTTTCTTTCTTTTTTTTTTTTTTTGAGATGACGTCTCACTTTGTCGAACAGGCCGGAGTATGGTGGTGTGATCTTAGCTCACTGCAACCTCTGCTTCCTGGGTTCAAGCGATTCTCTTCCCTCAGCCTCCCGAGTAGCTGGGGCTACAGGCACCTGCCACCATGCCCAGCTAATTTTTTGTATTTTTAGTGGGGATTGGGTTTCACCGCATTGGACAGGCTGGTCTAGAACTCCTGATTTCAAGTGATCCACCCTCCTCAGCCTCCCAAAGTGCTGGGATTACAGGCATGAGCTTACCACCCCCAGCCCACCCAGAAAGGGCCTAAGTTTGCAAATATATGGCATTTTTAGGCAATTTAAATAGCTCTAGAAATAGGCAACTCTAGGCTGGGCATGGTGGCTCACACCTGTAATCTCAGCACTTTGGGAGACCGAGGTGGGTGGATCACTGGAGGTCAGGAGATTGAGACCAGCCTGGCCAAAATGGTGAAACCCTGCCTCTACTAAAAATACAAAAAATTAGCTGGATGTGGTGGCAGGCACCTGTAGTCCTGGCTCCTTGGGAGGCTGAGGCAGGAGAATTGCTTGAACATGGGAGGCGAAGGTTGTAGTGAGCCGAGATGGTGCCACTGTACTCTAGCCTGGGCTACAGAGCAAGACTCCGTCTCAAAAAAAAAAAAAAAAAAGTCCTTTCTGGGTAGAATGCAAAAGGTTTTGAGCAGTCCCTGCATTTTTTATTAACATCTCTATATTAGTCTGTTCTTACATTGCTGTAAAGAAATACCTGAGAGTGGGTAATTTTTAAGAAAAGAAGTTTAATTGGCTCACAGGTCTACAGGCTATACAGGAAACATAGTGGCATCTGCTTCTAGGGAGACCTCAGGAAGCTTCTAGTCATGATGGAAGGCAAAGCAGGAGCAGGTGTCTCACATGGTGAAAGTCAGGAGCAAGAGAGTGGGGAGGGGAGGTGCTACACACTTTAAAACAGCCAGAACTCATTATTGCGAGGACAGCATCAAGGGGGATGGTGCTAAATAAACTGTTCATGAGAAGTCTATCCCCGCGATCTAGTCACCTCCCACTAGGCCTTCCCTCCAACATTGAGGATTACATTTCAACGTGCAATTTGGGCAGGGACACACATCCAAGCTACGTCATTCTCCATGACAGTACTTCATCATTTTGCACTCCCTCCTTCCTCACTGCAGGTCCCTGCTGCCCCCTCTACAGTGCTCCTGGGTCCTCACACCCATACTCCCCTTCCAGACTCCTCACCCCAACTCACTCTGACCCAGCCCTCATACCTCCTTTGGTCTCCTGTGCTTTGTTCTGCTCTCTTCCCACCAGTCATCAGTCTGTCTTTCCTTCCACATTGTGTGCTACGGAACTCCTGCTCTGTTGTTTTTCTTGTTAAAATTGCTTCAAGGGCAAAGATCTTAAAAGGTCTGCAGAGCTAACTCACTGGCAGTTATTTTCTAGTTAGTTCTATATTGGATACTGTGGAATGCTCTCTGTAGGTGTTTTACTGTTAGGAATTAGGATTCGAAGTGTAGTTATGTCCTTTGGGCATGGAATATTTGGGTTTGTTTAATTTTCTGGATAACTCAGGGTTAATCTGAAATACAATGAGTCCTTACTTAATGTTGTTTTTAGGTTCTTGGAAACTGACTTTAAGTGAAATGGCACTTAAATTTCAATTTTCAATTTTAAACCAACTATAACAAAACCAATTTTTTCCCCACATAAATGTTATAACAAAATGATGTTGAAGGAAATGACATTATTTGAGAAGGTCATGTCACTTGAAGTCACAGTTTCCAAGAACCTTTCGATGATGTTAAATGAGGACTTACTTTACTTTCCTCCCTTACCTTTTTTTGTTGTCAAAACCTTGTTGAAACATACATACATAGTCCCCCATTATTGTATATAAATATGTATATATGTATCTTTAGAAATTGGACTGCTTTGTCACAAGGTCATTGTTCTAAGTGGCTATTAGGATTTTTGCAAGATGTGGGAGATCACAGGAGACTGAATGTGAACCAACCTCATTACTTCACTAGCTTCTTTTCACTGAATTCCAGGCATAAACTAATTTATGAGATTTTCTTTGTTTCTTTCTCAGTTATAGTGCAGAGAAAATGATCAGATTGAGTTAAAGTCCTGGTTTGTTGATCCCAGTAGTGAATCAACAAATCAAGTCTTAATTCTATCTTTATGTGCTCTCTCTTCTCATAAACAACATGCCTCTCAGTTTAAATTTCAGCTTTTAGCAAAAGGAAAGGTAATGCAAATTTATTAATCCAGGTTCTTTTAGGAATCATTTGTATCAGCTCCAAAGTATATGCTGTTTCAATTTGCAGCCATACTAGAGCTAATGATGGAGAAAGTTGTTCTGCTGGGTTTTTGGGTCTCGTTTTAAATGACTCTTTTTTGAATAAGCAAAAAACAAACATCATGTTGTTTCTGACTTAAAGGCTGAAGAGGACGCCCACCTGGATGGGGCTGTTCCTATCCCTGCAGCGTCTGGGAATGGAGTGGATGATCTGCAGCAGATGATCCAGGCCGTGGTAGATAATGTGTGCTGGCAGATGTCCCTGGATCGAAAGACCACTGCACTCAAACAGCTGCAGGGCCACATGTGGAGGGCGGCATTCACAGCTGGGCGCATGAAAGCAGAGTATGTGCTCGAGTCAGCCTAAACGTTTCACCAGTCCCAAATCCAAATGTGTTTTTTCACTAGTCTGCCTTTCCAGCGTAAGTCACATGATTGGTAAAATAGATAAAAATCCACATTCTTTTTAAGTCTAACAAGTGAGCTTTGTTTCATTTTTTCAAAACTGGGCTAAAATATTTCAGCTGACTAGATTACCCGGACCTGACTGTCTGTTCTTGTGGGTTGGTTGAAGGACTTGTCAAAGTCTCCGTTTAAAATAGCTTCCTAGAAAATGGTGACTTCCTTGAACTAAGTCATATTTGATTCTTAGCACATGAGTGACAGCTCTGTTGGGCTGCTTCCCTGGACTGTGAATTACCTGCTTTTTGCTCTATGAGACATAGGAAATTGTTTCCCCATCATGTTGAGGTTACTCAGAGGATGTCCTCACTACACATTCTTCTTTGGTCTTTTGAGCAACTTCCACAGATTCTTTGAGTCTTGGTTATGGAGTTCCTAAAAGCACTCCTGCCTGAGGAGACTTTGGAGTATTACACTACTGAGACATCCTTGATTGATTCAGACAGGATCTCACTCTTGGCTGGAGTGCAGTGGCATGATCATGGCTCACTGCAGCCTTGACCTCCCCCAGTTCAGGTGATCCTCCCACCTCAGCCTCACAAGGAGCTGGGACTAGGCATGTACCACTATGCCCGGCTAGTTTTTGTATTTTTAGTACAGATGGGGTTTTACCATGTTGCCCAGGCTGGTCTCAAACTTCTGGGCTTGAGCGATCTGCCTGCCTTGGCCTCCCAAAATGCTGGGGTTACAGGCATGAGCAACCATACCTGGCCTTTTCTTTTTTTAGAGCTGGGGTCTTGCTCTGTGATCCACACTAGACTGCAGTGCCTTCATAGCTCACTGTAGCCTTCAAGTGATCCTCCAGCCTTAGCCTCCTGATTAGCTGGGACTGCGGCATGCACCACCACATTTTTGTAGAGGTGTGGTCTTGCTATGTTGTCCATACCATATTGCTGAGAAATTCTTTTCATTTGTTTTTGTTTTTGCTTTTACTTTGAGACCGATTCTTGCTCTTCACCCAGGCTGTAGTGCAGTGGTGCAGTCTCAGCTCACTGCAACTTCCACCTCCTGGGTTCAAGCGATTCTCCTGCTTCAGCCTCTGGAGTAGCTGGGATTACAGGTGCCTGCTACCATACTAATTATTGTATTTTTAGTAGAGATGGGGTTTCACCATATTGGCAGGCTGGTCTTGAACTCCTGACCTCAAGTGGTCCACCCCACCTCAGCCTCCAAAACTGCTAGGATTACATGTATGAGCCACCTCTCCCAGCCTATTTTTGTTTTTGGAGACAGAGTCTTGCTCTGTTGTCCAGGATGGAGTGCATTGACACAATCTCAGCTCACTGCAACCTCCGCCTCCCAGGTTCAAGCAATTCTTGTATCTCAGCCTCCCTAACAGCAGGGACTACAGGCCACCACACCTGGCTAATTTTTTGTATTTTAGTAGAGACAGGGTGTTACCATGTTGTCCAGGCTAGTCTTAAGCTCCTGAGCTCAAGGCAGCCCACCCACCTTGGCCTCCTAAAGTGCTAGGATTGCAGGCATGAGCCACCGTGCCCGGCCTGCTAAGAATTTTTTTTTTTTTTTTTTTTGAGATGGAGTCTCATTCTGTTGCCCAGTGATCTCCGCTTGCTGCAAGCTCCACCTCCCAGGTTCACACCATTCTCCTGCCTCAGCCTCCCGAGTAGCTAGGACTACAGGCACCCGCCACCATGCCCAACTAGTTTTTTGTATTTTTAGTAGAGACAGGGTTTCACCGTGTTAGCCAGTATGGTCTCTATCTCCTGACCTCGTGATCTGCCCACCTCGGCCTCCCAAAGTGCTGGGATTACAGGCGTGAGCCACCATGCCCAGCCGTGAAATTCTTTTTTTTTTTTTTTTTGAGACGGAGTCTCGCTCTGTAGCCCAGGCTGGAGTGCAGTGGCTGGACCTCAGCTCACTGCAAGCTCCGCCTCCCGGGTTTACGCCATTCTCCTGCCTCAGCCTCCCGAGTGGCTGGGACTACAGGCGCCTGCCACCTCGCCCGGCTAGATTTTTTTTGTATTTTTTTAGTAGAGATGGGGTTTCACCGTGTTAGCCAGGATGGTCTCGATCTCCTGACCTCGTGATCCGCCCATCTCGGCCTCCCAAAGTGCTGGGATTACAGGCTTGAGCCACTGCACCCGGCCACCTTGAAATTCTTAATAAGACTTTGCCTCTAAGGATTTTGGGCCACTGCCTGCTGTAAACCCTAAGATCCAAGATTGTTTCCAGCTGTGTATATTTCTTTTGTGTTTCTGTCAAATGAGATGTTGTTTCTTTATGTACTTTACAAGGAGCTTCTACCTTCTAAAGGATGGACTGGAATTTCAGGATATGCCAGTGATCTGGGAATATCAGCCAGGTTCACTTTGTAAAGCACTCAAAAAAGTGGAGACAGGAGACTGTGCACCCGGTAGTTAGCCCTTACTTCTCTTGGTCTTGGTTCCTTAATTATACAACTAACTGCTGAAGACAGGAGAAATCTTGTCTCCATGAGTGCAAATTAGTACTCAGAATAACATACTTATATGTCTACTGGTTTTGAATATGTTGATCTCTTTCCTTCAATTAGTGCAACGTATTAAGCATGTTAATACATACAAAGCGGAAGACTCCACTGACATTTTCCAGGTAATTTTTTGAAGATGACTGGTTCTACAACCTAGGTTCTTTGTGCTTCTCTTTTCACCTTTCTCCTGTGATGTTAATTTCCTCCATGAATATGGAAGACACTGTGGAATTGGTAAAAGAGACAATGTCAGAAGTCAGAAAAAGACACCTTTGGCTGACTGGTTAATGTGAGATGGTACAAGTCTCAACTGATTTGTTACGTAATTTTTTTCCCCATATAATAAAACGTTGTTTTCTTAGTTCTCAAGAAATGCAGGCCAGGTGCAGTGGCTCACGCCTGTAATCCCAGCACATTGGGAGGCTGAAGTGGGTGGATCACTTGAGTCGACGAGTTTGAGACCAGCCTGGGTGACGTGGCGAAGCACCATCTCTACAACAAATTAAAAAAAAAAATAGTTGGGGGTGGTAGCACCTGCTTGTAGTCCCAGCTACCTGGGAGGCTGAGGTGGGAGGATCACTTGAGCCCAGGAGGTGGAGGTTGTAGTGAACTGAGATCACGCCACTGCACTCCAGCCTAGGTGACAGAGCAAGACCCTGTCTCAAAATAATAAAAGTAATTCCATTTTCTAGCTAATCATAAGTTTATAGCTTTGAGCCTTCAAACTTTGTTTTGATTATTTTGGGTGCAGATCTTTTTAAAAAAGCATTTCCATGCTTTCTTAAAGCACAGTGGACATAATTTAACCTTTCTGTGTCATGAAGAACATCCAAAATTATATTATTGCTGTTGTTTGCTTTTTTGAGTTTTTTGGGAATTTAAAAAACTCTTTCCCATTTCATCCTTTTATCTGTAGTCCCTTTTTACTGTCACTAGTGGCTGGCTGTTCATAACTATCCTCCTTTCCACATAGATTGTTGCTTCTAACCTGCTGTGAGCCTGGAACTAGGATAATACGTTTATTAGAACTGCAGGAGTTTGTAGTCTCAGAGAGCTGCTTCTCAGGTTACCATTTGGGCACAAATAGAGAAACATATGGCATCTGTTTTGACAGGTTTTCATCTGGCTAGATGAGGTGTTCCTGTATTTTAACTTAGTGGTCTTCCCTCTAGGTTCTTTGCAGATGTAGTTCCAGCAGTCAGGAAATGGAGAGAGGCTGGAATGAAGGTGTACATCTATTCCTCAGGGAGTGTGGAGGCACAGAAACTGTTATTTGGGCACTCTACGGAGGGAGATATTCTTGAGGTAGGTTACCTAGTTTACTTTGTTTTTTGATGCTATCAAAGCATGAAATAATGAATGTTAAAGGAAAACTAATTGGAACTTAAAGAAGAAAATAATCACTTTTAATTGTATTTACAGTTTCTTTTTTTTTTGAGACGGAGTTTCGCTGTCACCCAGGCTGGAGTGCAGTGGCCAGATCTCAGCTCGCTGCAAGCTCCGCCTCCCGGGTTTACGCCATTCTCCTGCCTCAGCCTCCTGAGTAGCTGGGACTACAGGCGCCCGCCACCTCGCCCGGCTAGTTTTTTGTATTTTTTAGTAGAGACGGGGTTTCACCGTGTTAGCCAGGATAGTCTCAATCTCCTGACCTCGTGATGCGCCCGTCTCGGCCTCCCAAAGTGCTGGGATTACAGGCTTGAGCCACCGCGCCCGGCCTACAGTTTCTTTTATATAAGGTTGTTACATAAAGTTTATTCTGTGTCTTCAAAAATAAAATCAGTTAGGATGCAAAACAGGATTGTGCAGTCCTGAGAAATACATAAATACTTTTTGAATACAGCAGAGGACAAGGTGCACTCATTTGTTTCTGGCTCTTTGAAGAAGTATAGATTTTGTTTAAGAAGAAACAGCATATTATAGGAGAACCAGGCACATTTTTAAATACAGTGATAAGGTCCTCACCTGTTGCATTTCGTGTACATGAGAAAATTCTTGCTAGCCCCTCTGTGTCATCATCCCTGCGCCCCCTGGAGGATGGGGTGATCAATGAGAGAAGTGACTACATTTAGGGTTTTAAAAAGAAGTGCTGATTAGCTGAATAAACTTACAATAGGTAACTTGGAATATAGACAACTTAAAATAGGTTACTTACAATAGGTAACTTGGCCAGATACTTTTTAAAAATAAATATTTACCAGCCGGGCACGGTGGCTCACACCTGTAATCCCAGCACTTTGGGAGGCCAAGGTGGGCGGATCATGAGCTCAGGAGATTGAAACCATCCTGGCTAACATGGTGAAACGCGTCTCTACTAAAAATACAAAAAAAAAAAAAATTAGCCGGGCGTGGTGGCGGGCACCTGTAGTCCCAGCTGCTCGGGAGGCTGATGCAGGAGAATGGCATGACCCAGAAGGCGGGGCTTGCAGTGAGCAGAGATCGCGCCACTGCACTCCAGCCTGGGCGACAGAGTGACACTCCCGTCTCAACAACAACCAAAAAAAATTTACTTATTTTAACCTACAATAGGTAACTGGAGTATAGACTGAACTTGCAATTTTAACTTATAATAGGTAACTTGAATATAGACCACACTTACAATCGGTTACTTACAGTAGGTAACTTGGCCAGACAAGTTTTTAAAATAAATATTTATTGAGCACCTATCATGTGCAAAGAACACTTTGGCCTTGGAGGTTGTCATATTCTAATTTTAGGATTTTCCTACTTTCTTATTTTTAAATCAAATATTAAATCGATAATGAAACCCTTTAATCCTTGGTTAGTGTTCTCTTAATACAGATACAACTTCTTTTCTGCTCTCTGTGACAATCATGACAGGACAAAAGTACCTACTGAGTTCACTAATAAGGATTTTACTCTCTAGTTACTAAGTGAGGCAAACTGCGAGAAAAAGAAAATATGCAAAATCAATCTTGACTTTAAAAAAAAAAACCTTAAAATTACTTTTTATTTATTTATTTATTTATTTATTTATTTATTTAATTTATTTATTTATTTTTAGCTTCCCATAGGCCAAACCCAGTTTGTCTTTGAGTGCTCACTATGCTTGTTTTTAGTTTGTGAAAAGTTCTGAAAACATTCAAAAAATCACATCTTAGTAACTGACCCTAAATATGGACTTACTTTAATTACTGTTGCTTAAATTAGCAAGTTACAGATTTGACTCCAATTGTTTCCAAGAGGCCAGAGACATAGATGAGCCCTTGGGTAGAATTTCAAAATGTTTTAATTAGAAAATGAGAATTTCTTGTAAGTAAAATAATAGCTTATTCATAAGGCAGGTTAGAGAAATTTTTTCATCATAAGATTAAAGGACAGTGTTCAGAATCTTTCATCAGGAGTAAAATTCAATCCAGTAAGTAGTTTGAGCACAAATCATCTTTAAGGGTAGGATGTAGGGCATGTTTATTTTAAGCTATTTCAGATGTAAAAGGAATGCTAGTGAAAACCAGGTAGATGATAAAATGATCTTATGTATATTAAGCTGCTAGTTTTCTTCTTCCAAATGTCTGTTGCTATAAAATCTTTATTTTTACTTTGTGTAGCTTCCATAAAGTTCCCTATTAAGTAGATTTTCAGTAAATACTGAATGAATGAAGTAACTGTGATTATCATGTGTTTCAGAGAAAGGCATGAGGGGCACTGCAAGTGTATTTGTATTGTCAGTCTTTCACCTTCTATTTGTTCAGCTTGTCGATGGTCACTTTGATACCAAGATTGGACGCAAAGTGGAGAGTGAAAGTTACCGAAAGATCGCAGACAGCATTGGGTGCTCAACCAACAACATTTTGTTTCTGACAGATGTTACTCGAGGTGAGTAATAGACTTCTTATATTATATACTCCAGGATATGAACTGAGCCTGGCACTACAAATACATTGCCTCTTTAAAGAAAGTCTATATGGGGATCCTTAAAAAATCAGTTTTACAGTTTTATATAAAGAAACAGTGTCTGGTTCATGTTTGAATTTAAAAAACAAACAAACAAAAAACAGCAGTGAAGGTAGGCATGGTGGCTCATGTCTGTAATCCCAGCACTTTTGTGGTCTTAGGCAGGAGGATTGCTTGAACCCAGGAGTTCGACCCTAGCCTGGGCAACAATGTAAGACCCTTGTCTCTACAAAAAAATTCAGAAAGTTAGCTGGGTGTAGTGGCTCACTCCTGTGGTCCCAGCTGCATGGGAGGCTGAGGCAGCGGGATCAATTGAGCCCAGGAGGTCGAGGCTGCAGTGAGCCGTGTTTGCACCACTGCACTCCAGCCTGGGTGACAGGGCAAGACTGTCTCAAAAAAGAATGAACCAACTCTGGGGGTTGCATGTGGGGAAGTGGCATTGAAAATACTAACTCTTCTCGTTTAACTCCTTGTCCATGATTTCCCACCTATTGCTATGTACACACACATACACACTATGACACAGGAAATTAACAAAGGAAGACTTAGAGGAATTGTCATGGGAAGGAGCATGCAGGCAGAGGTGTGAGTATAAGGGGTGGTTAGTTGACAATAAAGTCACTGTAGACCTGCATCAAATGCGGTTAACAATAGTAAGATCAGCTATATGCACCCAGCCAAAATAAAGAGGGAGAGAAAGAGAACTGTAATTAGCTTAAGCAATTTTGCCCATCGTTCCAATTGATGCACTTCCCCGTTGTGAGTAGGTGAGTCACCCCTGCCAGATGGTCTTCGTTCCCCAGGAATCTCTGAGGTTGTGAATCTCAGGTTTTGTTATACATGATTCACTTAGAGACGTATATATTTTTTACTCAGCATGGCCCTCTTTATTGTTTATAGTAACAGTAGTATGTATATTATTACATTATGGGTTGAATGCACAAAACAGTGTATACCATACTTTGTTGGTAATATACATTATTTCAAGAGTAGTTTTTTTTTTAGACAGGGTTTTGCTCTGTTGTCCAGGCTGGGGTGCAGTGGTGCAATCTTGGCTCACTGCCTCCTGGGTTCAAACAATTCTTATGCCTCAGTCACCTGAGTAGCTGAGATAGGTGTGCACCACCACCCCAGCTAATCTTTTTTTAATTTTTAGTAGAGATGGGGTTTTGCCATATTGGCCAGGCTGGTCTCAAACTCCTAACCTCAAGTGATCCTCCTGCCTCCGCCTCCCAAAGTGCTAGGATCACAGGTGTGAGCCACTGCGCCTGGCCTTCAAGAGTAGTTTTGATCAAATGGAAAACATACTCGAGCATCTACCTAAGAATGTGAGTCCTCTAGAGAATTACAGAAGGAGAAAGTAGTGAATGAGGAAACAAGCAGGTGAAAGGTAAAGAGTGCTGGAGGAAGGTGGCCTCTGCAATTCTTACTGAAAAGCCCCTGGTTGGTAAGGCTTTCCCCTAGCTCCAACTTGTGATTGCGCATTCATTCTCCTTAGAGTGTTAGTGCATCACCCACTGAGCCTACTTTTGGTAGGTTTATAATTTCCCTTGTATTTGAGGGCAGCTCCGCATACTTGTGTTTCTTCCATTCTGCGATGGGTTGCAAGTTTCTCCAGGCCTGAAATCATACCTTCTGTTTACCCCCAAAGCAGGGCTTTGTGTACTGTGCAGCTGCTCTTGGCAAACTGTGTCTGTGACAGGAGGCTGGGGAAGGGGATTAGGGAAAAGGGGCGGAGGAGAGGAGGAGGATGCTGTTTTGCTTAGTCAACTCCACATGACTCCTGGGGCCTCCTGGTAGCAGCTTCAGCAGTCTGTAGGCAAGAGTCCTCTCTCCAGCCCTCCCTATCTGTTACTATAGAACTAATGTCACTCCTGAGATTTTCAGAGCTAGGACCCAAAGGAAAATCCAGGCTTCTGGTAAAGGTGCCTTACCTGAGGTAGTGTGTTTGAACGGTTCTTTCTCTTCTGCTGACCCTTGAGCTTTTGGTTTATTGAGATAGGCAAGAGTTGTAGGTATGTACGCAGATACTGATTTGCTAAGCGGTTTTAAAAAAAATTAATCAGCATAGGTCATCGAATATCTTAAAAAGTTTTAATAACTTTTTCTAGAGAAATAGAGGCAGAGCAGGCTTAATTTTATCTGACATACAATAGACATTCAGTCATTATTAATGTCTTTGTTAAATTTCAGTCCTCGGTTAATCTAGACTGGAATTTTATTTTATTTATTTTTATTTTTATTTATTTTTTGAGACGGAGTCTTGCTCTGTTACCCAGGCTGGCGTGCAGTGGCACAATCTCGGCTCACTGCAACCTCCGCTTCCCAGGTTCAAGCGATTCTCCTGCCTCAGCCTCCTGAGTAGCTGGGATTACAAGCACCTGCCACCACACCCTGCTAATTTTTGTATTTTTAGTAGAGAGGAGGTTTTGCCACGTTGGCCAGGCTGGTCTCAAACTCCTGACCTCAGGTGATCTACCCATCTCAGCCTCCCAGAGTGCTGGGATTACAGGCGTGAGCCACCACACCTGGCCTGGAATTTTAAATCTAGATGTTAATTGATGAGATTTGAAAACTCAAAAGATTTGGCAGGGATCAGCCCATGTCCTGTGTGTCCAAGCATTTCTACAAACTCTCAGCTCATTTTTTTCTACTTTCTGGAAAGCTTTATATTTACATATCTGATTGCACTGGAAGAGAGACTGACAGATGCACAGACACAATGCTTCAAGGGTCACTGTATAATGACTGGGTAGCCAGGCCATGTGAAATGTACTGTCAATGAGCATTAGCCTTAGCAACAACCATTTCACCTGGCCTCTACTTTGAACTCACTGTAAATGTTTGCCTATCATTTTTCTGTATAGAAACCTTTTCCTGATTTGAAACTTCAGTATACCCTTGTGATTTTGGGGGGCTTAGAGTGGTAGGGTGGGGGGTCATTACTATCAATGAAGGGTAGGTATGTGTTATCAGTTCCTGTGAAGAATGAGAATTTGAAAACCTTTTACTATGTTTTGCTACTTATGAAAAGGAAATAGGCCTTGTTCTGGTGAGTTTAGCTGATTTAATCTGTGAATTGTTTTTCTTTAACCATTCAGGCTGTTGGAGATGAAAGTCTGTAGTTTTGCTTGTATTTAATTTCCCTAGCACTTTGGATGGTAAATTTCTGCAGTCTTAGAATTAAGGGTCTGGTTTGTGGCGAGTGCTCTGCTCAGAGCCAGCCAATTCTGGGATTAAATGCACAGTTCAATTTGTGATCCCTGGACCTTTGCTCTATCTCCATATTAAGAATTACAACCCCTGTCCTTAGACCACTTACAGTTTCTTCATATTCTTGTAGCCACTTAGTTTTTGTATTTGGGATCACATAGTACATCTATAATTTCAGATCTTTCTCTTCTCACTTAAGCCTTTTCCTCAGTTGTAGTTGTAGAAATTATTTCTAATTTTGGAGAATAGAAGTAATCCCTAAATTGGCTTCAAAATGAAATTGGCTCCCTTTGATTCTCTGTAAGGCAGTTTTATTCCTGCCCTTTGTCTTCTGCTGGCCCCATACATGCTTAGGCAGTGGGGCCAGAACTTGGGTCATCGGCAGATGGGATGAGGCAGGGAGCTGTCTGCCTGCTCACTCTTTTCTCTCTCTCTGGTCCTGTTTTGGTACCACATGCCTTCCACTGCTGAGGCAGAATGAAAAACTAAGTTAATATCCCAAATAATGGCTGGGTGCGGTGGCTCACGCCTGTAATCCTGGTACTTTGGGAGGCCAAGGCGAATGGATCATTTGAGGTCATGAGTTCAAGAACAGCCTGGCCAACATGGTGAAACCTTGTGTCTACTAAAATACAAAAATTAGCTGGGCGGTAGTGATACACGCCTGTAATCCAAGCTACTCTGTTGGGGGCTGAGGCAGGAGAATCGCTTGAGCCTGGGAGGCAGAGGTTGGAATGAGCGGAGACCATGCCACTGCACTCCAGCCTGGGCGACAGAGACCCTGTCTGAAAAAATAAAATAAAAAATAAAATCCCAAATAATACCCAAGTATGAAAATGTATCTCAGTATTATAATAGTGGAGCAAATAGATGCTTAGGGATAAAACTTGCCCTGCGGTGAATTAGATAAGAAGCCTGAATATGGAACAGCCACTCGTAGTGTCAAGTGCCACGTGGATTGTGATGGCTCAACTTGGTCAAATTCCCGGGTTGCCAGTCACGATGAAAACTTTGCTCAGGGCAGTCAGGCTAGGAAGTAGGGGTGAGTGGAAGCTAGCTGCCCTTCTCCAGTGGCATCTGCAGAGGTGGGCTGAAGAAGGCATTCCCACACAGAGAGGGGAGTCTTGAGTACTGTTTGCTCTGGGAAGGTGACAGGCCCTTTCACAGGCAGAACAGAAAATAGGCACTTGAGGTGGGTAGGTGGGTGGAAGAGGCAGCTCAGCCCCAGTGTGTCTCCTGGGAACTTCTTAACTCTCTCAGCATGACTGCCCTGCAGTTAATCTATTCAGGTGCTGTGACTCTTCTCCAAAGGCTGAGAAACTATCGGGGATTACTCTTATACCAAATCTAAACTCCACAGGATGTATTCCAGATTTCTCACCAGTTTTGTTCTATCTGTCCTAGTAAGCGCCATCTCTCTTATCATAGTCCAGTATCCTGTTTCCCACTCTAACTTGCTCCGTTCTAGGCTGGGAGCATGACATATTTAGGGTCTGGAGGTAAGAGCAGATATCTTGGGCTGATTAGACCATAGGATTGCATTTGTCCCATTATCTTCTTTGTGTTTTTATTTTTTTGATACAGGGTCTCTGACACCCGGGCTGGAGTGCAGTATTGCAATCTCGGCTCGCTGCAGCCTTGACCTCCTGGTCTCAAGCAATCCTCCCACCTCAGCACTCCTGAGTAGCTGGAACTACAGGCACACACCACCATGCCCAGCTAATTTTTCTATTTTTCTGTTTTTGTAGAGAGAGAGTTTCGCCATGTTGCCCAGGCTGGTCTCGAACTCCTGGACTCAAGTCTGGCGTTCAAGTGAACTCCTGGGTCCACCTGCCTAGGCTTCCCAAAGTACTGGGATTATAGGTGTGAGCCACCGTGCCCAGCCCCATATCATTTTAATTGGTATTACCAACAGCCTGTCCTTTGGGAGACAGCTCAGTTCTCGGTATGGGCTGATGGGAGGAAGTGGAGGAAAGGTGTAGGACAGAACATGACTCCATCCTTCTGCTTTCATAAGTACTTAATAAAGCTCAGAAGTGTAGGATACACTGTCATTCTCTTCTGTCAAGTACAGTTATGTATTTTTAAAATTTTTATTATGGAAAAATTAAAACATATATAAAAGAGATAATAATATAGTCAACCCCAGGGTTCCCACCTTTTAGCTTCAACAGTTATCAAATCAGGGCCAAATTCATTTCTTCCATCCCCACATCCCCCTGCTGGCTTTGATGCAAATCTCAGACATCATTTTTTGGTGTTTCTGACACACACACATCCTTTGATTTCCACAGAGGCCAGTGCTGCTGAGGAAGCAGATGTGCACGTAGCTGTGGTGGTGAGACCAGGCAACGCAGGATTAACAGATGACGAGAAGACTTACTACAGCCTCATCACATCCTTCAGTGAACTGTACCTGCCTTCCTCAACCTAGAGAAGGGTTGCTAAGGCAGACCGCACTGTTCCCAGAGTTGTCCCTGTAGTGTCTAGGTTTATTCTAATGGTAAAAGTAACTTACTTAAAAAACATACATGTACACATATGTATGCAAGTATGTATATATGTGTATGCTCAAATTAACTTCCACAGGTACCTAAGTGAAAGAAGTCTCAGTTCAGTGAACACAAAACTTATTTAAAGATGTTTTATATGTAGAAATTGTTTGAAATCATACTCTAACCCTTAGTGAGGGCAAAGTGTAGTTGATAGAAGAAATTGCTAAAAACCTATCTAATGTGCTATGTTTATCAAGTCATGTACTAAAATAGAAAGCTAGTTTTGAGAGATTATTCAGAAGCCTTGTTATTTTAAAAGTGAAATATTTCAAAGACTTATTTCTAATAATAATTCATTGCCCCTGTTTGTGATTTAGAAGATTATAACAGCTGTATTTCATATTTTCATCCTTACATATGTCAAAGACCAAGGTATTTCCTTCTGCTCCAAAAGAGCAAAATTGGGAAAGAAAACTCACTTGAGTCTTGATCAAACAAGTGTCTTTTAAGAAGAAACTTGGTAATCATTGTGGCACCCACAGCAAGCAGTTGCCTTACCAGTGAAAAAAGTACACTGATGTAACAGCTAAAACAGAGATGTGTTCTTAATAGAACAGTTCTAATCCTGCCGGGTGTTATCATTATATATTTTATAGTTACCTTTCTAACTACTTAGCACAGTTTGAGAATATGTTAATTGCTATTTACTATTTAAGAAGTTTTACTGAAATCAGTCCATAAGATTAAGATGAGCCCTAATACGTCAGATTTTCCTCTGGAATGGATGTGAGAAATGTAAATTTTATAACAGCAGTATTTATCCTGGTTTAATTCTAATAGGATGTCTGTTAATTTCATGTTGTGATTAATAAAAGCATTTTCTTCTTCACTCAGTTTTATATAGGTTCCTGAACTCTATCCACATGCTGCCATAGCAAAAGAGAAACTGAAAAACAAGAATATTTAGCTCTTACCTTAATTGTGTATGATATATGTGTTTTAATGGAGCGCCAGTGGCAATTCATTGGTTATTATTTGAGTTGTGTATACATAAAGGTTACTATTCCATTTGGATAATAAGCATTCAGGATATGAGTGGAGTTCCTTACATTTTTGAGAATCTTAACTTTGAGGTCTATAAGGTAATGCTTGAAGGAGGGAGTTAACTCTCCTAACTAATCAAGAAAAACTCATGAATCCTGGAGGAGTAATTTTAGAAATGCTTTGAATAAGGAAAAAGAAGTCTTAGAACTATGAGAAGACAGGGGATATAAAATATTTTATGTTGATAATTTTGATCTAGTAGCCAATTAAGAAATCTAGGGATTATGAAAATACATGAGTAAAAAAGAAAGGAAATGAGTTTAGGTAAATCTTAGAAATGGGAATAATTTGTAAATGATGATTAAACCACAAATGATAATTAAAGGATGAACTTAATACCTTTTTTTGGAAAGCTCATAGGCAGATGGCAGAAAGGGGTATATCTTGATACTTAAGGAGTAGTTGGAAAAGGAAGAAATGAGAGAAGATTAGGCACTGGGATCTAGATTAGAAAGGAATTGAATAAAACGGAAGGCACACAGCATCTAGCCAGCAGAGGATTGAGGTGGAGAGGCATTTTACCACCCATGTACACTGAGTAAGGAGGACAGAAAATAAATAGATTTCAGGAATGAAGAGAAAGTTGAAATACCAGATTTATTTTGCAAAGTAATGGAAAAACCAGTTGAGTGGAATCGTTTTTAGATCCTGAGAAACCCATTCACAAATGATAAAGGTCTTAGGAAGAATTTGAAAGATAAAGTAGATTGGCAAGAGGAAAAATACCTATTTAAGAATGTAAGTAGTGATACACAATGTATACATGTACTGAAACAGCACAGTGTACCCCATAAATATGCACAGTTGTTATGTGTCATTAAAAAACTTTTTTTTTTTTTTAATGTAGATAGTAAGCTAGAAGGTGAATTCAGATGAATTTATAGTCCTTATGAGGGGAAGGAAGGAAAAAAGCCTCTGGAACTTCCAAAAAGAGGACAAAGGCACTACATTTTCTCAGCCTCTTATTTGCAGAGAATACGGGGGACAAAGGCCTCTTAAAGTTGTGACTGTTTTTATTCCTGTTTTTTAATCCAGATGTGCTTCTGTTGTTCTCTTTCCTACAGTGGCACTGATTTCCAATCTTGGATCAAAGCCCAGGTTGGTTTTTTAGAAGAGAAGCCTTTGACAGAAGATTCTCAAATCTTATCAACATTTCTGGAGTAGCAGGACTTCCTTTTGGTCTGAAAAGCTGGTTTTCGTTGCTACGCAGAACGTCAAATGTGTAGTTGCACAAGGAAAGGTGTAGTTGCACAAGGCTTCTTGCCAGAGCAGATGCACGGCAGCCTTTCCCCAGCAGGTGGTGCTGTTTCTCCAGACTTGATATCAAATATGAGGCTCCACCCACCCCCTCCCCGCCGCTCGCCAAGTACAGCAGATGGAGCTGAGAGAGAGAAAACTATATTTTGTTTATCCTTACAAGCCAAAAGTATGATGTAGCAAGAGTTGGAGTAATTTGGGAAAAATGGCAGTAATCCTGAATGGAATCCAACTGTCTAATATTCCTCTTCCTCAATAAAAAATTAGTGATTTTTAGATAGTCCCTTTTTCCAGCGGCAGTGTTAAAAAGGGGTCGTTTTCAGGGTTTTTTTATTCCCCTGAGTACAAAGTTGAGTATAATATATTCCAAAAGTTTGTTATCCTACCACCTGTGCGCAGATGGCAAAGTGATATTATCCTCAACCTAATATTTAAGAATGTGGAATTTTTACTAAGACACTTGGAGTAACTAACAAGTAAAATTTCTACCTTACAAATTTAACCCAAATTTATTTCTTAAATATTTATTAAGCATTTACCTTGCATCCCAGATCTGCTATGAGGGGACAGAGTTCCTTCCTTCTCCCATTGTGCATAGATTCTTGGAAAAGAGAGACAATGGTGACTAATGACAAGAAAAGATTAGATACTAGTAAGTGCTCTGCAGAGAATATAGGGTAGAATAACTTTATGGGGGTGGGGGATGATGAGAAGGTGACATCTAATCTAAATGACATGGAAGACGTAAGAAACTGGGAGAACTGATATCCCGTGCAGATGGAACACCACAGCACAGATCTAGAGCAAAGCTTGGCCTGCTTCAGGAATTGAGAGCCCAGTGGCTGGATACCATCAGAGAAGTGGGCTGAAGCCAGATGATAGGGCTTTGTACTCCAGTAAGAAGTTTGAATTGTATTCTAAGTATGGTAAGAAGCCACTGGAGGATTTTGAGCAGAAGAGAACCTGAGTGATTTACATATTTAAGGAATTCTGTATGGAATGGAGAATGGTTTATAGGTGAGCATGAGTGGATGCAGGAAGAATGAGTTAGGTATATCAAGGTTGAGTGCTGCAGGCAAAAATCACAAGGAGTTAGGTGTATACAACATCAGTGGAAGAACTGGCAGAAGAGTCAAGGCAACTACCACTGGTCTGTGGAGTTAAGAGGACACCTCACAGTGGTTAGCTCAGGAGGCCTGCTGCCATTACCACTGCAGCTCATGCCCACGACGCTGGCCAGACTCTGGAATGCCAGGTCCCATTGTTGCAGCCTCTCCACACAGAACACTTCCATCTCTGACCTTGCTTACCAGCAGCAATAGCAATAGGAAGATTGCCTCTGTCTTGCTTCTCTTGACAAACTTTGTGCTCGTGCATTTAGCTGACAATGTCTAATTCTGACCCCAAACTACATGTAAGGGTGTCTGGGAAGTGCTTTTAATTTCCCAACTTCTGGTCGGGTGCAGTGGCTCATGCCTGTAATCCCAGCACTTTGAGAGGCTGAGGTGGGCAGATCACTTGAGGTCAGGAGTTCAAGACCAGCCTGGCCAACATGGCAAAACCGCATCTCTACCAAAAACACAAAAAATTAGCTGGGCATGGTGGTGGGCGCCTGCATTCCCAGCTACTCAGGAGACTGAGGTGGGAGAATTGCTTGTACCCAGGAGGTATAGGTTGCAATGAGCTGAGATTGTGCCACTGCACTCCAGCCTGGGCAACAGAGTGAGACCCTGCCTCAAAAAAAGAAAAAAAAAAGAATAATTTTCCAACTTCTCCAATTAGGGGGTAAAATTGATACTTGAGAGAGTCAATCTGCTGGGTCTAAGAAGGCTGTTGTAATGAAGGTAAGGGATGGTGGTGGCTTGCCTTAGGGTGGTAATAGCAGAAATAGAAGTGGAAACATTCAAAATAGGGTTTAGACATGACAGTGACCACTTATTGATTGATTGGATTTAAAAGGGTAACTCTTACATTTTTAGCTTAAGCAACTGGATAGATGATGCTACAGGAAAAATAGCGGTGCTGCTGATATAACGTAAAGCCAATGTAGATACTGATGTCAACATGACCGAAGAGCAGTTGGATATAATCTAGAGTTCAGAATGCTGGCCTGGCTGGAGATCAGATTTGAGAGTTCACTGACATAGAGATGCTATTAAAAGCCATGGGATGGGGTCGCTTAGGTAGCATCTGTTGATAGAGAAGAGAGCCTAAACAGCCCATAGGCTCCAACTCTAGAGGTCAAGCCAAGCAAAGAAGCCAGCAAAGGAGATGGGAAAGTACTGAGCATTGAGGAAGGAGAACCAGGAGAGTGGCAGGGGAGTCCATTGAAGAAGGAACTCCTCAAATTTATCAATTGCTGCTAAGAATTCAGTTGAGAATAGCAGTGGCCCTTGAGTTATTCAAGTGCAGTCTAAGTGGAGTGGTGGGAACAGAAGTAAGATTAAGTTGAGGAGGTGAGGAGGGCCTATGAGTTCTAGCTAAAAGTTTATCCATTTTGTTGATCTTTTTAAAAGAAGAACATTTGGTTTTGTTGATTCTCTGTTTATTTCCACTGGAATTGTATTTCCTTCTGCTTGCTTTGGGTTTACTTTGCATTTCTTTTTCTAGTTCCTTAATGTGGAAACTTATGTAATTGTTTTGCAAGTTTTGTTTTTTTTTTCTTTTTTTGAGACGGAGTCTCGCTCTGTTGCCCAGGCTGGACTGCAGTAGCTCAATCTTAGCTCACTGCAACCTCCGCCTCCTAGGTTCAAGCGATTCTCCTGCCTCAGCCTCCCAAGTAGCTGGAACTACAGGCACCTGTCACCAGGCCTGGCTAGTTTTTGTATTTTTAGTAGAGACAGGGTTTTGCCATGTTGGCCAGGCTGGTCTTGAACTCCCGACCTCAAGTGATCAGCTTGCCTTGGCCTCCCAAAGTGCTGGGATTACAGGCATGAGCCACTGTGCCCAGCCATTTTCTTTTTTTTTAATGTAGGCATTTACAGCTCTACATTTCCCTCTGAGCATTATTTTCACTGTATCCCATAGGTTGAGGTATGTTGTGTTTTTGTTTTCATGTGTCTCAATATATTTTCTAATTTCCCTTGTGATTTCTTCCTTCACCTGTTGGTGGTTTAAGTGTTTAATTTCCACATATTTGTGAATTTTCCAAATTTCCTTCTGTTACTGATTTCTAGTATCATTCCCCTATACTTGGAGAACATACTTTGTATGATTTTGATCTTTTAAAATTTAACAAGACTTTTCGTGGCCTAACATATAGTTTATTCTGGAGAATATTCTTTGTGCACTGGAGAAGAATTTAAATTCTGCTGTTGTTGGATGGAGTGTTCTGTGTGTATATCTATTAGGTCTAGTTGGTTTATAGTGTTGTTTGAATCTTCTGTTTCCTTGTTTATATTCTGTCCAGTTGCTCTATTATTGAATGTGAAGTATTGAATGTGCCCTGTCTTATTGTTAAATTGTCTATTCTTTTCTTCAATTCTCTTTAGCTTCATCTATTTTGCTGCCCTGTTGTAAGGTGTATATATGTTTATAATTGTTATAGTTTCTTGCTAGCTTCTTTAATATTATAATGTCCTTCTTTGTCTCTTGTAATGGTTTTTGTCTTAAAGTCTATTTTGTCTGGTATTACTGTAGCCACTTCACCCTCTGTTTACATGGAATATCTTTTTTTTTTTTTTTTTTGGAGACAGGGTCTCAGTCCGTGGCCCCAGGTTGGAGTGTGGTGGCAAGATCATAGCTTACTGCTTCAATCTCCCAGGCTCAAGTGAGCCTCCCACCTTAGCCTCCTGAGTAGCTGGGACCACAGGTGTGCGACTTCGCACTTAGCCAATTTTTGTATTTTTGTAGAGATGAGGTCTCACTCTATTGCCCAGGCTGGTCTTGAACTCCTGGGCTCAAGCTATCTGCCTGCCTTTTTTTCTCAAAGTATTGGGATTACAGCCCAGCCGAATTTCTTTTACCATCCTCTTTCTATTTATTTCTGTCCTGAATCCAAAATGTGTCTTTTGTAGATAGTATGTAGTGGATTATGTTTTAATTCATGATGCCAGCCTCTGCCTTTGAATTGAAGAGGTTAAACCATTGACATATAATTACTGACAAGCACTTAATTCTGTCATTTTGCTATTTGATTTCTATATTTTGTGTATCTTTTTGGTTCCTCACTTCTTTCATTGCTGCCATTTTCTGTGTTAACTAGATATTTTCTAGCATACTGCTTTAATTTCCTTGTCATTTCTTTTTTGAGATGGAGTCTTGCTCTGTCACCCAGGCTGGAGGGCAGTGGCACAATCTCGGCTCACTGCAACCTCCACCTCCCAGGTTCAGGCAAGTCTCGTGCTTCAGCCTCCCAAGTAGCTGGGGCTACAGGTGTGCACCACCACACCTGACTAATTTTTGTAATTTTAGTAGAGACAGGGTTTTGCCATCTTGGCCAGGCTGGTCTTGAACTCCTGACCTCAGGTGGTCTGCCCGCCTCGGCCTCCGAGTGCTGGGATTACAGGCGTGAGCTACCATGCCCAGCACTGTCATCTCTTTTAATATATATTTTTGAATTATTTCTTAGTGATTTCCCCTGAGGGTACAATTAACATATATTTATAACATTCTAGTTCTGATTAATACCACCCTAGTTTTTGTTTGTTTGTTTGTTTTGAGATGGAGTCTCACTGTCTCCCCCAGGCTGGAGCACAGTGGCGTGATCTCAGCTCACTGCAGCCTCTGCCTCTCCTGCAGGGTTCAGGCGATTCTTGCGCCTCAGTCTCCCTACTGGCTGGGATTACAGGCGAGAACCACCGCGCCTGGCCAGTACCACTTTAGATTGAATAGTATACAAAACTTTGCTCCCACATAACTCCATTCCCAACAATTTATGTTGTTATTGTCACAAATTACATCTGTATATATTGTGTACCCATCAACATAGATTTATTACTATCGCTTTATGCAGTTGTATTTTAAATCAGATAGGAGAAAAAGGAGTAGCAAACAACAAATACATTTATACTGTCTTTTAATATTTAACTATTGTATTAGTTTCCTAGGGCTGCAAAGTACTACAAATTGAGTGGCTTAAAGCAGCAGAAACTTACCCTCCCTAAGTTCTAGATGCTAGAAGTCTGAAATCAAGGTGTTGGCAGAGTTAGTGTCCTATGGAGGCACTAAGCGAGAATCTGTTGCATTCCACCTAGCTTCTGGTGACAGCTGACAATCCATGCCATTGCTTGGGTCATAAATGCATGACTCCAGTTTCTACTTCTGTCTTCACATGGCATTTTTTCCTGTGTGTCTATGTCTTCACAAAGCTATCTTATGAGCACACCAATCATATTAGAGGAAGGGCCTACCCTAATCCAGTGTGATCTCAACTAACTAAATCTGCAATGATTCTATTTCCAAATAAGGTTGCATTCTGACATACTGGGAATTAGGATGCGGCATATCTTTGTGGTGGAGGGGACATATTTCAACCCATAACACCACCAAGAATGTCAGAGCTTTTCAAAGCCCTTGTTCACCAAAGCATCACTAGCCTTTTCTGTCAAGTGTTTTGGTGAGACTGCTGTTTGCTCCACCTGTTATCCATTGTTCCAGGGTTGTGGTTAATACATTTGCCTTTAACTGCTTTTATCAAAGGACCCTGGTAGCTGCCTCAGAACTGGCAGAGTTCCAAGTTAGGCAAGCTAATGGTAAGTCCATTCAGCTAGGGAGCCACTGGATAAGTTGCTGTGGACTTAATTGTGTTCCCACAAATTCATATATTGAGGCCCTAGCTCAGCCCCAATGTGACTATATTTGGAGATAAGGCCTTTGGGAGGCAATTAAGATTAAATGAGGTCATAAGGATGGGCCCTAATCCAATGGATTGGCGGCCTTATAAAAGGAGGAGGAGACACCAGAGAACTCTCCACCATGTGAGGACACACTGAGAAGGTGACATCTACAAGCCAGGAAGAGCCTTCACTAAAAGCCAAATCTGCCAGAACCTTGATCATGGACTTTTAGCTTCCAGAACTGTGAGAGAATACACTTCTGTCGTTTAAGCCACCCAGTCTGTAGCATTTTGTTACAGCAGCCCAAGCAGACGAACACACAGCTCAAAACGAATGACCACAGTTCTTTGTGAATGAGATCCATTACTCTGCTCCTTCTGGCATTCTTACCTGTACTAGAAACCTGGGCTTTTACCTTCAAGGCCATCACTGAGCACAGGAGTCGGGGGGCAGAAGGAGGGTAACTTAAAACACCGCAGAGCTTCCTGAGCTTTTGCTGAGATTCAGGTAGTTTTGTAATTACCCAGCTGGGTTCTTCTTGCCCACTGCCCAGAAAAGCTAATGTACTAAGAGGAGCAGGAGTGTTACAGCAAGGACCCACCAAGCCGATGCACAGGAAATACTTTTCAAATCCACCTCCCTGAGAATTCGGGGACTAGGGTTTTCCAAGGACAGTTTGGTGGGCAGGAGGCTAGGGAATGAGTAACGCTGATGGGTTGGGTCAAGGATGAAATCATAGGGGGTCGATACTGTCTTTTGCTGAGCTGATATCTGGGTGCACATTTTTTGATTGGGTGGTGCCAGTTGGTCCATACAGAATTCAAATCTGAAAAATATGTCAAGCATCAGTCTTAGATTTTACAACAGTGATGTTATCCACAGGGGCATTTGGGGAAGTTACAAATCTTGTGACCAGTGGCTATGTGACTTCTGAGTAGTAAAGAGTTTTAAAAAGACAAGTTATAAAACAACTGGTTAGAGTTTATGCCTACATCTTAGCAGAAGACACAATGGCTGATTAGAGTTTGTGCCTACATCTTAGCAGAATTCAGGGCCGTATCACACTTCTAAGCTTGTGGCCTTTGATTAGTTTTACAAAGGCAGTTTTGGTCCTGAGCAAGGAGGGGGTTATGAGATGGAACTATTTTCATCTTTGTTTTAAAATTAAACTATAAATTCGTAGGCCAGGCACGGTGGCTCACACCTGTAATCCCAGCACTTTGGGAGGCGGAGGTGGGAGGATCACTCAAGACCAGGAGTTCAAGACCAGCCTGGGCAACATGATGAAACCCTGTCTACCAAAACAAAACAAAAATTAGCCGGGCATGGTGGTTATGTGCCTGTAGTCCCAGCTATGCAGGAGGCTGAGACAGTAGGATTGTTTGAGGTTGGGAGGTCAAAGCCGCAGTGAGCCATGAGTGTGTCACTGCACTCCAGCCTGGGTGACAGAGTGAAACCCTGTCTCAAAAAATAAAAATAAAAGTAAATACTAAATTCCTCCTCTCATTAGCCTGGAATGAGCAAAGACAGCTTGTGAGGTTAGAAGGAAGATGGAGTCAGTTATGTTAGATTTCCCTCACTGTCATAATTTTTGCAAAAGTAGTTTCAGACTTTCTTGATTAAGTCCTCCTGGTTGCTGTAAGCTTTTGGTTAGGTTCTAGAATTCTGAAAAAGTTGATTCTGGCAGTTTTTGTCAGTTTATTTGTTGCTTTTTTGGAAGGACTTTTGATGTTCCTTATTCTTCCATTTTCACGGATGTCACACCACATGCTCTTCTTACAATGTGACTTTGACACTCCTCTAACCAAGAGGTGGGGCCTATATTCCATTCCATGAGTCCGGGTAGGACTTATGACTGCTCCAACCAAAAAAGGACAACAGAGGCCATGCTTTGTAACTTTCTAAGCTAGGTTATGATACAGCTTCTATCATATCACTTTTTTCAAGAGCTGGGGTTAGACAATTGCTCTAGGGAAGTCAGCTACTATGCTGTGAGAAGCCCAGATTCACCCATGTGGAGAAGAACTAAGGCCTCAACCTGACAGCCAGCCTTGACCTGCAGACACAAGAATAGGCTGACCTTCAGATGCTTCCAGCATTCAGCCTTCAGGCTCTGGGGTAAAGACCCCAGACTTCAGAGAAAAGCTGTCCCTGCTGTGCCCTGTCTGAATTCCTGACCCATAGAATCTATGAGTATAATAAATGGTGGCTTTATGCCACTACATTTTGTGATAATCTGTTTGGCAGCCAACATGAATCAAATAGTACTAAGCAGTGGACGGGCTTTTTCATCCCTTTCAGCACAGCGAGGCTTTTTAAAAGGCCTGTGCTGGAGTATGCAGTTAGGAACATCAAGATTGTCTCATCATTCTCTCCCTCTCTCCTTCCAAATGGTGGCATCTCTTATCTTCCTACATTTTGCAAGTGTCCCCATCTTCCCAGTCATGCAGGCTTGAACCTTCAGAATGTCTCTGACGCTTTCTTCCCCTTCACCCTCCTCCACAGGCAGCAAGTCACACCTGTTGTCTTTTGCACAGTGTCTCTCAAATTCGTTTTCTTCCCATTCCTAGCAGCCTGTGCTTGAAGCTCCAGTGGTTATTCCTACTCAATAAAATGCCACAATAGAAAAAGACTGCCAATAATAGGCATAGTGCTTTCAGCTTTATACTAGAAAAGGGTACTGCTTAAAGCCTTCCAAGGGCAAGTAATGATAATGTTTATGGATGTGATAAGGAAATCGAATGTACTTTGAGAAAGCTGTCTCCTAGGACATTGCAAAAAGCAAATCACCAGCTAGTCTCTATCTGGAGTACTTCTAGTCACTGAACCCACTTGTTCCTGTGTATAGTCAAAGCCCTTTCCCCCCAGTGCTCTTAATTATCCCTGGCTACAAATCTAAATGTGGTTTACAAAAATCTAGTCACCTTAGATGTTATTCTAATATTGACTGGTAAATAAATCCCTTAGTTCTGCTTTATACAGAAATATTCATTGAATACCTTACATCTTTTCTTTATTCTGACCCAGATAGCATTTGTGGGTAGAGTAGTTGTTGTTGTTGAGATGGAGTCTCCCTCTGTTGCCCAGGATGGAGCACAGTGGCATGATCTCGGCTTACCACAACCTCCATCTGCTGAGTTCAAGCCATTCTCCTGCCTCAGCCTCCTGAGTAGCTGGGATTACAGGCATGCACCACCACGCCCAGCTAATTTTTGTATTTTTAGTAGAGATGAAGTTTCACCACGTTGGCCAGGCTGCTCTTGAATTGCTGACCTCAAGTGATCCACCCACTTCAGCCTTTCAAAGTGCTGGGATTACAGGCATGAGCCACCGCGCCTGACCTGTGGGGAGAGTTTTTGATGAGTTAAATTTTAAAATCTGAGTATGACTTAAAGAGTCAGCTCAGCTTCTTTTTTTGTTTGTTTGTTTTGTTTTTTGTTTTTTTGTTGTTTTTTGAGACAGGGTCTCACTTTTTCACCCAGGCTGGAGTGCAGTGGCACAATCTTGACTCACTGCAACATTGACCTCCCAGGCTCAAGCAATCCTCCTGCCTCAGCTTCCCAAGGACTACAGGTCCACCACTATACCCACTAATTTTTTTGTATTTTGATAGAGAGGGGGTTTTGCCATGTTGCCCAGGCTGGTCTCAAATTCCTGGGCTCGAATGATCCTCCTGCCTCGGCTTCCCAAAGTGCTGGTATTACAGGCATGAGCTACTGTGCCCAGCAGTTTCTTGTCTTAAAAACATGAAACACATTTAGTTTTCTCAAATAAGGACTTAGTTATTCTTAATATTTTATTTTGAAGCTACATGAGAGGCAATCAGGTATTAACACAGAGTTTGCATAAGGATATTTCAAGTCTTATTTAGAATTTGGGTATTTAACATGTACTAGTTGCTGCAGACATCATAAAAAATAACTATAATTAGCTGGGCGCAGTGGCTCATGCCTGTAATCCCAGCACTTTGAGAGGCCAAGGCAGGTGGACCATGAGGTCAGGAGATCGAGACCATCCTGGCTAACAGAGCGAGACCCTGTCTCAAAAAAAAAAAAAAAATTATAATCTAGAACTTCCTCGAGACCTAGAAAGCTGTTTGATGGGACTAGCACAAGGACAATTGTATCCTCCAAAATTGATTACAATAGCACTGTTTCTCTTTTTGTTTTTTTTTTTTGAGACAGAGTCTCGCTCTGTCGCCCAGGCTGGAGTGCAGTGGCACTATCTTGGCTCACTGCAAGCTCCACCTCCCGGGTTCACCCCATTCTCCTGCCTCAGCCTCCTGAGCAGCTGGGACTACAGGTGCCCGCCACCACGCCTGGCTAATTTTTTTATATTTTTAGTAGAGACAGGGTTTCACCGTGTTAACCAGGATGGTCTTGATCTCCGGATCTCGTGAGCCGCCTGCCTCAGCCTCCCAAAGTGCTGGGATTACAGGCGTGAGCACTGTTTCTTAAATGCCTTGAATGACTGAGCAGCTCATATCTAATAGACCAAATATTTTAAAAACATCTGGAGTTAGGGGTTGGCAGCTACCAGTCATTTATTTTAGAAATAGTAAGTGCTTACCTATGTGCCAACCACTGGTTCTAAGTACTGGCTGGATATATGGCAGACACAAATCTCTGTCCTCCTGGAGTTTATATTTTAGGGGTAGAGAGAGTCAGATAATAACAAAAATAATAAAATGTCTCAGTATTGTGGATGTTAGAATTTTAACTGATTACAGGACCATGTTTAAAAAATGCTATACCCAGGAGATCAAGGCCACAGTAAGCTAAGATGGTGCCACTGCACTCCAGCCTGGGTGAGCAAGACCCTGTTTAAAAAAAAAAAAAAAAAAAAATGCTATAGAGCAAAATAAAACTGGAAAGAGGGATAGATTGTACAGGGGTGGGCTTGCAGGGGTTGAATTTTAGAGAGGTCAGGGGCCTCAGTGAGAATGTAACATTTGAGTAGGTGAACAAGGTGAGAGATTTAAATATCTAGGGGAAGATTGCCCAGGGCAGAGGTCACAGCAAAGGCACTGTATTAGTTCCTTCTCACACTGCTATAAAGAATTGCCTGAGACTGGCTAATTTATAAAGGAAAGATGTTTAATTGACTCACAGTTCCACATGGCAGGGAAGGCCTCAGGAAACTTTCAGTCATGGCAGAAGGGGAAGCAAACATGTCCTTCTTCACATGGTGGCAGCAAGGAGAAATGCAGAGCGAAGGTGGGGAAAAGCCCTTTATAAAACCATCAGATCTCGTGAGAACTCACTATCATGAGAACAGCATGAGAGTAACCACCCCCATTGAGAGACAGGACTAGCTGGATTTCCTAGGCTGACAAAGAATCCCTAAGCCTAGCTGGGAAAGGTGACAGCATCCACCTTTAAAAACAGGGCTTGCAACTTAGCTCACACCTGACCAATCAGGTAGTAAAGAGAGCTCACTAAAATGCTAATTGGGCAAAAACAGGAGGTAAAGAAATAGCCAATCATCTATTGCCTGAGAGCACAGGGGGAGGGACCATGATTGGGATATAAACCCAGGCATTTGAGCCAGCAACGGCTACCCACTTTGGGTCCCCTCCTGTTATATGGGAGTTCTGTTTTCACTCTATTAAATCTTGCAACTGCACTCTCTCTGGTCCGTGTTTGTTCGGGTTCGAACTGAGCATTTGCTTGCCATCCACGGCTGCCAATTGCTGTCTTCACAGATGCTGCTGCTGACTTCCACCCCTCCGGATTCGGCAGGGTGTCTGCTGCACTTCTGATCCAGCGAGGTGGTGCCCATTGCTGCTCCCAATCGGGCTAGAGGCTCACCATTGTTCCTGCGTGGGCTAAGTGCCTGGGGTTTATCCTAATCAAGCTGAATAGAGCTATAACACTCACTGCATGGCCTGAGATTCCATTCCTTGGGATCTGTGAGGCCAAGAACCCCAGGTCAGAGAACAAGAGGCTTGCCGCCATCTTGTAAGCAGCCCACCACCATCTTGGGAGCTCTAAGAACAAGGACCAAGGACGCCCCCCATAACATTTTGGCAACTCAGATGGTACTCTCCAAAGTGGTGAATAATATTGGGCCACTTTTCACTTGCTATTCTGTTCTATCCTTCCTTAGAATTGGAGGAAAATACCGGGCACCTGTCAGCCAGTTAAAAAAACAATTAGTGTGGCTGCTGGACTTAAGACTCAGGTGTGAGGCTGTCTGGGAAAGGGCTTTCTAACAACCCCCAACCCTTTGGGGTTGAGAGCATTGGTCTGCCTGGAACCAGCTTCCGCCTTCGATTTTCCTGGGGAAGCTGAGGGCTGACTAGAGGCAGAAAGCTGTCATCCCCAAATCCCCCGGCTGCACCAGAAGTCTCTACTCAACAGTCGCCCATGCATGCGCCCCTACCTTTCCTTGACCCATACCTTCAGGGTCCCGACCACGACTTTCTTGAAAGTGTAGCCCCAAAATTCTGCTTACCTCTGAATCTACTTCCTCCAATCCCTGCCTCCTAGGTACTAATACTTCAGACTTTCACTTCCTCTCCCAAGCATTAGAGCAAGTTGTATCTCCAAAAGGATCTAGTGAAGCTCTACCCTGTGTCCTTAGGCATCTAGGCTATGAACCCAGGGAGTCTTGTCCCTGGTGCCCCTCCCAATTTAGGTACACAGCTCTCAACATGGGCAGTTATGTGAGACCCCTTCCCCCACCACCCTTGCCAGGTCCTCAAGTTTGTAAATTGCTAGGAGGATTGCTCTCCCATTGTGTAGGATGCTCTCCTCCCCCAATTTCTACCCAGCTTACCCCTCTGCAATACAATCTCCAAGCCTTGACTCCTTGGCCGGGGCCTTAGAACTGATGGCCCAGTACTTTAACAACTGGAACTAGGTCTACAACAACGTAATAGATCAGGATGAAAGTGAATAGAGTAAATTAAAAGGGAGGTGCATATTCCTATAGTGGCAAATGGGGGCAACGAGTGAACGTCCTTCCGCTGTGTTCCCAAAATCTATCTACAAAGAAAAGGGAAGGAGAGAGAGAGAGAGACAGAGAGGAGAGAGAGAGAGAGAGAAAAAGAGGGATTCAAAGAGGGAGAGAGAGAGACAGAAAGTCAAAGAGAGAAAGAAAGAGATTCCAGTAGAAGCAACTTCTTTGCTAACAAAAGAAAGTAGGAAAGTAGCCTTTAGAGGAAACCTCATTGTGAGCACACCTCACAATTCAAAACTATACTAAGTCAAAAAAAAGCAAAAAGGGTAGCTTACTAACTCAAAAATCTTAAAGTGTAGGACTATTCTGTTAAAAAAAAAAAGATAATTTAACATTAACCACTGAAAATTCCCTTAACCCAGCAGATTTCCTAACAGTGGATTTAAATCTTAATTACCATACAAAGTCCCACCAGACCTAGGAGGAACCCCCTTCAGGACAGGATGATAGATGGTTCCTCCCAGGTGATTGAGAAAAAAAACACAGTGGGTATTCAGTAATTGAGGGAAACTCTTGTAGAAGCGAGTTAGGAAAATTGCCTAATAATTGGTCTGCTCAAACGTGGGAGCTGTTTGCACTCAGCCAAGCCTTAAATTACTTACAGAATCAAAAAACTATCTCAATCCTGACTCAAAAGGTTACCCACACCCTCTCTGAAATGAATTTGCATAAGAACTGTTGTTTGTGGGAATGCATCTTGATGGGGCAACTGGGTTGTTAGGAAATACTCAGGAACCCAGCCCAGCTCTAGAACTCACCCCTGAGCGCAAAGGCAACGTTGGGCTCGCTCGCGAAGGACCACTAGAATCCAGCAGCCCGGACCCCTTCCTTTGTGGTCAAGAAAGATGGGAAAAGGGGTGCAGGACTGCTACAACAGTGAGCATAACTAATCCGATAAGCAGAAGCCCATGGGTGGTTACGCACCCTGGAAAGGAATAAGCATTAGGACCATAGAGGACACTGTAGGACTAATGCTCATCGGAAAATGGCTAGGGGTGCTGGCATCCCTATGTTCTTTTTTCAGATGGGAAACATTCCCCCCAAGGCAAAAATGCCCCTAAGATGTATTCTGGAGAACTGGGAGCAATTTGACCCTCAGATGCTAAGAAAGAGGCAACTTAAATTTTTCTGCAGTACTGCCTGGCCACGATATCCTCTTCAAGGGGGAGAAACCTGGCCTCCTGAGGAAAGTATAAATTATAACATCATCTTACAGCTAGACCTCTTTTGTAGAAAAGAAGGCAAATGGAGTGAAGGGCCATATGTACAAACTTTCTTTTCATTAAGAGACAACTGGCAGTTGTGTAAAAAGTGTGATTTATGCCCTACAGGGAGTCCTCAGAGTCTACCTCCCTACCCCAGCGTCCCCCCCCCCCGCCCCCCCACTCCTTCCCCAACTAATAAGGACCCCCTTCAACGCAAATGGTCCCAAAGGAGATAGACAAAGGGGTAAACAATGAACCAAAGTGTGCTGATACTCCCTGATTATGCCCCCTCCAAGCAGTGGGAGGAGGAGAATTCGGCCCAGCTGTCTTGTTTTTCTAAGACCACCAGAGCGAGCACAAAAGAACCAGCAAGTAGGCACAGGTCAGGAGCAAAACTGCTAGTTTATTTTAGTAACCTAAGGTGTGGAGAAGAAGTCTGTCAGCCTCCGGCAAAGAAGGCCAGCAGAGTTCCCCTCCCCCAAGCTCTGGGACGGAGTTCCGACATCCCAACAGGACTGGGAAGCTGGGAAGTCCGCCGGGCTGTGAGAAGGCCGCGTGGCTCAATGGCGGAGAGCGGCTTTTCTAGGAGTGGGAGGGCAATAGGCGGGGCACGGGCGTGTCAGGGGCGTTCCGCAGGTGCGACCAGGTAAATCTTGGTCTCTTCGGATTGACGTCACCTGGCGCATGCCCAGTTGGTCTGCACCTTCCCGGGCGCCGGCTGCATTTTCGCGCGCGTGGGAAGAGTTGGTGGTGAAGAAGAACCCGGAAGTGCACCATCTTGCCTCCGTTCGTCCAAACACCAGCCAGAGTGCATGTACCTTTTTATTTCTCTGACTTGAAGCAAATTAAAATAGACCTAGGTAAATTCTCAGATAACCCTGATGACTATATTGATGTTTTACAAGGGTTAGGACTATCCTTTGATCTGACATGGAGAGATATAATGTTACTGCTAGATCAGACACTAACCCCAAATGAGAGAAGTGCATCATAACTGAAGCCTGAGAGTTTGGTGATCTCTGGTATCTCAGTCAGGTCAATGATAGGATGACAACAGAGGAAAGAGACTGATTCCCCACAGACCAGCAAGCAGTTTGCTGGGACACAGAATCAGAACACGGACATTGGTGCTGCAGACATTTGTTAACTTGCGTGCTAGAAGGATTAAGGAAGACTAGGAAGAAGCCTATGAATTATTCAATGAGGTCCACTATAACACAGGGAAAGGAAGAAAATCCTACTGCCTTTCTGTAGAGACTAAGGGAGACATTGGAAAAGTATACCTCTCTGGCCGGGCGCGGTGGCTCACGCCTGTAATCCCAGCACTTTGGGAGGCTGAGGCAGGCGGATCACGAGGTCAGAAGATTGAGATCATCCTGGCTAACATGGTGAAACCCCGTCTCTACTAAAAATACAAAAAATTAGCCAGGCATGGTGGCGGGCGCCTGTAGTCCCAGCTACTCGGGAGGCTGAGGCAGGAGAATGGCGTGAACCCGGGAGACGGAGCTTGCAGTGAGCCAAGATCGCGCCACTGCACTCCAGCCTGGGCGACGAGAGAGACTCCGTCAAAAAAAAAAAAAAAAAAAAAAAGAGAGAAGAAAAGAAAAGAAAGTATACCTCTCTGTCACCTGACTCTATTGAAGGCCAACTAATCTTAAAGGATAAGTTTATCACTGTCAGCTGCAGACATTAGTAAAAAACTTCAAAAGTGCACCTTAGGCCTGGAGCAAAACTTAGAAACCCTATTGAACTTGGCAACCTTGGGTTTTTATAATAGAATGAGGAGGAGCAGGTGGAACGGGACAAACCAGATTTAAAAAAAAAAAAAAAAAGGCCACCGCTTTAGTCATGGCCCTCAGGCAACTGGACTTTGGAGGCTCGGAAAAAGGAAAAGCTGGGCAAATCGAATGCCTAATAAGGCTTGCTTCCAGTGCGGTCTACAAGGACACTTTAAAAAAGACTGTCCAAATAGAAATAAGCCGCCCCCTCATCCTTGCCCCTTATGTCAGGGGAATCACTGGAAGGCTTCGTCCCCAGGGGACGAAGGTCCTCTGAATCAGAAACCACTAACCAGATGATACAGCAGCAGGACTGAGGTTGCCCGGGACAAGCGCCAGCCCATGCCATCACCCTCACAGAGCCCCGGGTATGCCTGACCATTGAGGGCCAAGAAGTTACCTGTCTCCTGGACACTGGCGTGGCCTTCTCAGTCTTACTCTCCTGTCCTGGACAACTGTCCTGCAGATCTGTAACTATCCGAGGGGTCCTAGGACAGCCAGTCACTAGATACTTCTCCCAGCCACTAAGTTGTGACTGAGGAACTTTACTCTTTTCACACGCTTTTTCCTTTCTTTTTTTTTGAGATGGAGTCTCACTCTGTCGCCCAGGCTGGAGTGAAGTGGCGCGATCTCGGCTCACTGCAAGCTCTGCCTCCCGGGTTCACGCCATTCTCCTGCCTCAGCCTCCTGAGTAGCTGGGACTACAGATGCCTGCCACCACGCCCGGCTAATTTTTTGTATTTCTAGTAGAGATGGGATTTCACCATGTTGGCCAGGATGGTCTCAATCTCCTGACCTCATGATCCGCCCGCCTCAGCCTCCCAAAGTGCTGGGATTACAGGCCTGAGCCACCGCACCTGCCTCTTTTCACATGCTTTTCTAATTATGCCTGAAAGCCCCACTCCCTTGTTAGGGACAGACATTCAAGCAAAAGCAGGGACCATTATATACCTGAACGTAGGAGAAGGAACATCCGTTTGTTGTCCCCTGCTTGAGGAAGGAATTAATCCTGAAGTCTGGGCAACAGAAGGACAATATGGATGAGCAAAGAATGCCTGTCCTGTTCAAGTTAAACTAAAGGATTCTGCCTTCTTTCCCTACTAAAGGCAGTACCCCCTTAGACCCGAGGCCCAACAAGGACTCCAAAAGATTGTTAAGGACCTCTTGTTTCCAATCTGGAGATAACCCATACCTCAAACCTCACCTGTGTAAATGTTAGCAATACTACAGACACAACTCCCAATGCATCAGGTGGGTAACTCCTCCCACACGAATAGTCTGCCTACCCTCAGGAATATTTTTTGTCTGTGGTACCTCATCCTATCATTGTTTGAATGGCTCTTCAGAATCTATGTGCTTCCTCTCATTCTTAGTGACCCCCATGACCATCTACACTGAACAAGATTTACACAATCATGTAGTACCTAAGCCCCACAACAAAAGAGTACCCATTCTTCCTTTTGTTACCGGAGCAGGAGTGCTAGGCGGAGTAGGTACTGGCATTGGCGGTGTCACAGCCTCTACTCAGTTCTACTATAAACCATCTCAAGAACTAAATGGTGACATGGAACGGGTTGCCGACTCACTTGTCACCTTGCAAGATCAACTCAACTTCCCAGCAGCAGTAGTCCTTCAAAATCGAAGCGCTGTAGACTTGCTAACCGCCAAAAGAGGGGGAACCTGTTTATTTTTAGGGGAAGAATGCTGTTATTATGTTAATCAACCCGGAATCCTCAGGGAGAAAGTTAAAGAAATATGAGATTGAACACAATGTAGAGCAGAGGAACTTCAAAACACCAGATCCTGGGACCTCCTCAGTCAATGGATGTCCTGGATTCTCCCCTTCTTCGGACCTCTAGCAGCTATAATATTGTTACTTCTCTTTGGACCCTGCATATTTAACCTCCTTGTTAAGTTTGTCTCTTCCAGAATCGAAGCTGTAAAGCTACAAATGTTTCTTCAAATGGAGCCCCAGATGCAGTCCATGACTAAAATCTACTGCAGACCCTTGGACCAGCCTGCTAGCCCATGCTCCAATGTTGATGACATCGAAGGCACCCCTCCTGAGGAAATCTCAACCGCAGGACCCCTACTATGCCCCAATTCAGCAGGAAGCAGTTACACTGGTGGTCAGCCAACCTCCCCAACAGCGCTTGGGTTTTCCTGTTGAGAGGAGGGACTGAGAGACTGGACTAGTTGGATTTCCTAGGCTGACTTAAGAATCCCTAAGCCTAGCTGGGAAGGTGACAACATCCACCTTTAAACACAGGGATTGCAACTTAGCTCACACCCAACAAATCAGGTAGTAAAGAGAGCTCACTAAAATACTAATTAGACAAAAACAGGAGGTAAAGAAATAGCCAATCATCTATCGCCTGAGAGCACACAGGGAAGGACAATGATCAGGATATAAACCCAGGCATTTCAGCCTGCAATGGCTACCCTCTTTGGGTCCCCTCCCGTTGTATGGGAGCTCTGTTTTCACTGTATTACATCTTGCAACTGCACGCTCTCTGGTCCGTGTTTGTTCCCATTCAAACTAAGCTTTTGCTCGCTGTCCACCACTGATTGCTGTTGTTGCAGACACCACCACTGACTTCCAACCCTCTGGATCCCGCAGGGTGTCCGCTGCACTTCTGATCCAGTGAGGTGGTGCCCATTGCTGCTCCCAATTGGGCTAGAGGCTCGCCATTGTTCCTGCGTGGGCTAACTGCCTGGGGTTCGTCCTAATCAAGCTGAATAGAGCTGTAACACTCACCGTATTGTCCAAGATTCCATTCCTTGGAATCCGTGAGGCCAAGAACCCCAGGTCAGAGAACAGGAGGCTTGCTGTCATTTTGGAAGCTGCCCACCACCATCTTTGGAGCTTTAAGAACGAGGACCCTCAGTAACACCATGATTCAATTACCCCCCACTGGGTCCCTCCCATGACACATGGGGGTTATGGGAACTACAGTTCAAGATGAGATTTGGGTGGGAACACAGCCAGACCACATCAGGCCCTGTGGCCACAGCATGCCTGACTGTTGGAAGAACACAAGGAGGCAGAGGGACTGAAACAGAGAGAAGGAAAGGTGTAAAGGCAGACCTTGTTAGGCCTTGTAGAGCATTTTAATGATTGGGGTTTTCACTGAGTACGAGGAGTTCTGAGTGCCGAGTGATGAGTGCTGGAGGGTTTTAAGCAGAGGAGAGATGATGATCTAAGCTTTGTCTTTTTTGAGACTGGGTCTCACTGTGTTGCCCAGGCTACAGTGCAGTGGCACAATCTCGGCTCACTGCAGCCTTGACCTTCCAGGCTCAGGTGATCTTACCTCCTCAGCCTCCTGGGTAGCTGGGACTACAGGTGTGTGCCACCATGCCTGGCTTATTTTTTTGTAGAGACAGGGTATCACCATGTTGCCCAGGCTGGTCTTGAACTTCTGGGCTCAAGTGATCCTCCCTCCTCGGCCTCTCAAAGTGCACGTCAGGCCTAATTTAGCTTTGAGAGAGATCATTTTGACTTCTGTATTGAGGACACACCTTAGCAAATGATAGAAGAAGAGAGACTAATTTTTATGCATTATTATAAAAATCCAGGAGAGATAGCAGTGGTTTGGACTAGACAGTGGCAGTGGATGAATTCTAGTATACTTTGAAGGTATAGCAGAGAGGTTTGGGGTGTGCAAGAGAGAAGAGATGAAGATTGCTCCAAAGTTTCAGTGTAAGCAACGGAAAGATGGGTTGTCTCTAACTTGGGTGGGAGGAATGCTTTTAAAGAGATTAGATCAGAATGTGTTAAACTTGGGATGCCTTTCAAGTGAGGATGCTGTAAGGGTAGTTGAAGACACAGGTCTATAGTACTGAGGATAGAGGTCTGGCCTGGAGAACTTGGGAAACGTCAGCGCATGGCAATATTTAAAACTGGAATACTGGATGAGGTCACTCAGAGACTGAGTGTGGGCAGGAAAGACGAGTTGCCAGGACGGAGCCATGGGGTACTCCAGTGTTGGGATGGCAGGGAGAAAGTGGCCCAGCAGAGGACGCTGGGTGGAGAGGGGAGCAGGAGGCAAATTAAAACGGCACAATATTCTGAGAGCCAAGTAAAAAAGTTTTAAGCAGAGAGGTGGCGAGGGGGTGATCAAATTGTGAAGTGTTGCTTATGGATCTAGATACAGTAAGAAAAACACTGAGAATTGAATAGTGCCAACCCCACAGATGGTCCCTTTCCTCTATTTCTGAATTGTGATGGCTTCTCTAATGATTCTTTGGAACTTGCACCTCAAAGGAATGACAATGACTAAAGAAGTTAAGGATCCTGTAGTGGTCACTGGGCTGTTCACAAATGCATCTCCCATTGTGGGCACATGGTAGGAGTGCCATGCATAAAGAAGGCCACTCGGTTTCCTTAGCCAGTGAAATGTAAGCTAAGTAACGTTTGCCATTCCTGGCAGGAGCTCTGAGAGCCAGGGAGCAGTCTGCCACATTTCCTTGGCTGTGAGCAACTGTGGGAGCATGTGCCAAGAGGAAACGTCTATCAGCCAAGGTTGGAGTTGTTACAATGAGCAGAACCCCCTGCTGAACTTGGATAGACATCCAGTATGAGAAATAAACTTTAGTTTTATTAGTTTTATGTTGGGACAGCAAAACTTAACCCATCCTGAGGAAGCAATGCCTGAATACAAAAATAATATAAACAGTGGTATCCAGTCTCCATTGATAACCAGTAGATTATACATTTCAGGATACAAACATTTTACTTTTCCACACCAGGGGTAGAGAAAATCCAGCAAATAACATAGATGATAAAACGTGGCCTCATTGTAAGTTTGCTTTTTTTTTTTTTTTTTTTTTTTTGAGATGGAGTCTCACTCTCTCTCCCAGGCTGGAGTGCTGCAATAGTGTGATCCTGGTTCACTGCAACCTCCACCTCCTGGGTTCAAGCAATTCTCCTGCCTCAGCCTCCCAAGTAGCTGGGATCACAGGCACGCACTATCACGCCTGGCTGATTTTGTATGTTTTAGTAGACAGGGTTTCACCATGTTGACCAGGCTGGTCTCGAACTCGTGACCTCAGGTGATCCGCCTGCCTCGGCCTCTCAAAGTGCTGGTATTACAGGAGTGAGCCACCACGTCTAGCTGGTATTATAATCTTATGGGACCACTGTCTTAATATTCAGTGCGTTTTTGACTGAAACATTGCTATGGGTGCATGGCTACAGAACTTCTGAAACCTTTGAAGTTTACTGAGAGAGGTATCTTTTGTTCTACATCATGAGCTCCTTTTGATCACACTTGAGTTTACGCTAATGAGGTCACTTAGGCTGGGGCCCCTGGATAACCTCAGGCTCAGGCTGGTCAGCAGAAACACCTGCTGACCTTTGAGCTTTGGGGAGAGAGGGCATCCGGAGATCCAGCTCCATAAAATAAACTCTTGAATGGTAAGATTTGGAGAGCTCCCAGGCAGATGAACACAGCAAGGAGCTGGGAGGATGATGTGCTCTGAGCGGGCGTGGAGCTCCAGGCACCTCCCCATGCCTTGCCCTCTCTGCTTCTTTTTAGTTTGGCTCGTCCTAAGTTGTAGCCTTCATCATAAACCCGCAAGTGTAAGGATTTTCCTGAGTTCTGTGAGCTGTTCTAGCAAATTATTTGAACCTTAAGCGGGTGGTGTGTGGGAGCCCCTTTGACTTTGTAGCCAATCTGGACAGAAGTGAGGGTCACCTGTGGGCCCAGTATTTGTGACTGGCAGTGGAAGTGAGGCAGTCTTGTGGGACTCAGCCCTTAAACCTGTGGAATCTGACACAAACCCCGGGTAGTTAGTGTCAGAATTGAATTGCAGATACTCAGTTGGTGTCCGGGAAAATCACAGAATTGGTTGATGGTGTTAGAAAACACCCTACCAATATAACACTTAAGTTAATTTTTAACATAATATCTGACAGAGTTTTCACGTTTTAATATTAGAGAAGAAATAGTGGTGTAAGAGACAAAGAAATCACAATTATGCATAAAAGAATTTTATTTAGTGACTAGATCCCAATGAATAATGTCAGTCATTGCTTGGTTCTGCTAAAATGTTGTATTAGATATATTCTTAAGAAAGTGCACAGTTGCATCACCAAAAGCTGTTTAATTTGGATTGTGTAGAATAAAAGAAAACTACATAAGTCTTTGTTCTTTGATAAAAATTTTAAAATATAAAAAGAAAAAAAAAACCCAAAAGCAGTATTCAAAACTAACAAATGTCACCTTGGACTATTTACAGTAAAACGCCTTTTTGACAGGGCAATCTTGTTCTCAGCTTGTTCCTTTCCTCACATTTTACTTACAGGGATTCTCACTCCCCCATATGATCCCTATTCATGACTTCTTCCATTCCTGTCTCACATGAAACAGCCATCTTTCATGCTCCCTCACGCATCTTTGAGTCTCTCTCTGACACTCCTTTTTCCTACTCTTAAATTATCAATAATTCTATTCAACAGACATTTATTGAGCACCTAATACGTGCCAGGCACTGTACTAAGAGGTGGGGAAAAATACAGAGATGAAAAGACATTGACCTTTTCCTCAAGAAGTTCAGACCTTGGGTTGAATTAAAAAATGTTTTTCTTTTTTTTTTTTTTTTTGAGATGGAGTTTCGCTCTTGTTGCCCAGGCTGGAGTGCAATGGCTTGATCTCGGCTCACCGCAACCTCTGCCTCCCGGGTTCAAGTGATTCTCCTGCCTCAGCCTCCTGAGTAGCTGGGATTACAGGCATGCGCCACGACACCCGACTAATTTTGTATTTTTTTTTAGTAGAGACAGGGTTTCTTCACGTTGGTCAGGCTGGTCTCGAGCTCCCGACTCAGGTGATTCGCCCACCTCGGCCTCCCAAAGTGCTGGGATTACAGGCATAAGCCCCACGCCCAGCCTGAAAAATGTTTTTCATATTATATTCCATGTAATCCCAGACCTCTATGGGGTCAATCTGGGGATTTCTTGAAAGAAAGTGCACTCATGGAGGGTCTGTCCACTTGGCTCACTCCAACACAGTTTGAATTTGGAATTCTGTTCTTCTTCATGAAGCACAGTCTCAAAAGCCCACACCTACAGTCTGAGTTCTGAACACTCAGCAGGTGGGAACTGGGAACTGCGGGTTGGCTAGCAGGGGAGCCAGCTGTGTCCATTTGGATTTTAGGAAGGGTATTCTTTTAATCGGATTCTATCAATTCCAAATTTGAAAAGCCCTTAATCAAAAAAAAAAAAAAAAAAAAAACCTACTAAATTTGAGCAAAAGATATATATTAACAAAGTCTCCCCTGATTTGGACTTGCAACAAGATACTCTAAGGTGCCTATCTTTGATAAATGTCCAGCAGCAGCTCTTTTTATTACCTCTGCACATCCATATTTCTTTCCATTTTTCTGTGATATTTTCATAGCTTCCAATGTAAGCCTGCCGGTGACCTCTGTTCTTCTTTGATTATGGTTGAACCCAAAGCAAGCTCAGCTCTTGCATTTGGTCTACATCTTTGTCCATGAGGCTTAGAGAGACTCATGGTAGTTACTTAAAAGAAAAATAAACTATGAAATGTAAAACATTGTACATGGCATACTATGAAAGCAAACACTAAACCATACCTTCACTGCCCCCTTCTTGTTCCGGGCCTGGCAGACCACGTCCCTATACATATTCACATTTGGAAATCATTCTCAGTTACAGTGCATCCAGTCCAGATCATGGTGGAGGGCTTTGCTTTCACGGTCTGTGGCACATGTCTCTCCTGGGATCCACGCAGCCGACCACTGAACCACAACGAAGGGGGCTTTCGTGGGTAAGTTCTAGTCACCATGCCTTTCCACAGGCGACACAGGGTCACATCTCAATACAATTTCTGTCCTATTCAATGATACACTATTATCCATTCAAGAATATTAGTGCCAGATTCAGAACTTTCTCACGAGCTGGTTCCAAGCCCTTTGGACCTGAAGGCAACTTCGGGAGTTGGCATTACTCCCCAGGAACATTTGGCCTGCCCTACTCAGTAGGGTGCTTGAGACATGTGGAGAGAATGGGAAGAGGAGGGAGTGCTGGGAAGGGGAAGGATAAGAAGTGATCATGCACAAGCTTCTTGCTCTGTCGTGCATATATTTTCAGTGTAACAGCGTGTATGTCGACACATAAGGGCTTGTGCTTTTTCATTAAAGAAATAACTCGCCCTGAAAAGCTCATTTGGCAAATGTGGCCATGAACGTGTGTGTGTGTGTGTGTGTGTGTTTGAGAAATGAGGTTCTGTGTCAAGTCCCGTGAGTGTGTCCTACTGGCCCCTCCCCCACCGTCACACCCACCTCACCAGCAAGGAAAATCTGATGGGTTACACCTGGTCAGTCTGATATTCAGAAGCTTCTGACAGGCTTTCTGAGAAGCTTAGGAAATTCTCCTGGTACTCAGAGCAAACAATCTCATAGCGGTAATGCCGGAACTCCACGGCAAAGGTGCCAAAATAAGACAGGAAGCACATGACCAGGCCCCACTGGACCCTGGCTGCGTACATGTGGATGCTTTGGGCCATGAGGATGAAGTCTGGGGAGAAGCAGTCAAGGAAAATACCCTCATCAGCCACATTAAAACTGGAATCTTTTCAGGGCAGAGACAGATTATAGGAAAAGACTGGCTCTCCTCCTCACTAGCAAAACTGGTAGCCTGCTAGAGCTTGTTGAACAGGAAAATCTATATGAATAATAACAGTTAACATTATTGAGCTTCTATTTGGTGGTAGACATGCTTTTAGGTGCTTTCATGGACAGTATCACTTAATCCTCACAACAATCCTATTATCATTGTTTTTGTTTCTCTTTTTAACATGTTCTATTTGCCCTTAAATACTCTCTTATCCAAATAATTGTCAGTTTGTTAAAAATAGGGAAACTGAGACCAAATGGGTAAGTAACTTGCCTGAGGTCACACAGGTATTAATTGGCTGAGCTGGACTCAAACAAGCACTCTAACGCCTGCACCATGTATTCAACAGCTGTACTCTGTAGCTGCTTACAAAACTGGGAGATTAGAAAAAGGATTACAATTCCAAAGTAATTAGTTGGCCAGAAAAATAAAGCAATATTATTATTATTATTATTATTTTTTTTTTTGAGGCAGAGTTTCACTCTTGTTGCCCAGGCTGGAGTACAGTGACACGATCTCGGCTCACTGCAACCTCTGCCTCCTGGGTTCAAGCGATTCTCCTGCCTCAGTCTCCGGAGTAGCTGGGATTACAGACATGCGCCACCATGCCCGGCTAATTTTGCATTTTTAGTAGACATGGAGTTTCTCCATGTTGGTCAGGCTGGTCTCGAACTCCCATCCTCAGGTGATCCACCCGCCTTGGCCTCCCAAAGTGCTGGGATTACAGGAGTGAGCCACCGCACCCAGCCAAAATAAAGCTCATTTTAAAAAATCACTGCAAATGGTGAGCCGAGACTGGCCACTGCACTCCAAGCTGGGTGATACAGCGAGACTCCATCTCAAAAAAAAAAAAGAAGAAAGCACTGCAAATTGCAAATGACTGAATTCATATCTCCAGAAATAATTTCGAACATATGAAATTACTAACTACCGACATGTAAGCTGTGTGTGGCTCTGCAGTGCTACTAACAGTGTCTGAGTGGCTGGGCCGTCTGTCTCTTCTAATTTTTACTATTGTCTTTCAGACAATACTGTATAGACTAGTTTCATTCCTCATATCACGTTTAAACTTGTATGATAAACAGATGAGGCCAGGTGGGGTAACTCATGCCTGTAATGCTTTGGAATGCTGAGGTGGGAAGATCACTTGAGCCCAGGAGTTTGAGGCTGCAGTGAACTATGACTGCACCACTGCTCTCTAGCTAGGGTGACGGCAAGGCCCCATGTTCAAAAAAAGAAAAACAGATGAGACTCTTACACCTGGATATATATGGAATGTGTGTGTGTATCTGTATCTGTATATACACAACAGAATAAATGGAGGGAGGAGCTGGGAAGAAGGGTAAAAAGTTTATAGCATGCTTTAGTGAAAGGCCAAGTGTCTGAGTAACTAAATACATTTACTTAGAAAGATCAGAAACGTCTCCTTAGAATTAGTTTTATCTTCAAGACCTGAAATCGGGAAATTTTCAGAGAGCAAGAGTGTGAAATTACTTCAGCCAAACTTTGCTCTGACTGGGCCTTAATCCATTCACCTGAGAACCGAAGGGGGAAAAAAAAAGATTTCACATGTTCAGAAACCATGAAACGGAAGCATTTGGTGAAAGCTCAAAACTTGGGATAGGCCGGGCAAGGTGGCTCATGCCTGTAATCCCAACACTTTGTAAGGCTGAGCAGTGTGTATCACTTGAGCCCAGTAGTTCGAGACCAGCCTGGACAACATGGCGAAACCACGTCTCTACTAAAACTACAAAAATTAGCCGGGTGTTGTGGTGTGTGCCTGTAATCCCAGCTACTCTCGAGGCTGAGATGGGAGGATGGCTTGAACTCGGGAGGCAGAGGTTGCAGTGAGCCAATATCATGCCCCTGCACTCCAGCCTAGGTGACTCAATGACACCCTGTCTTAAATCACAAAAAACATCTCGGAATAATTTAAAGCCTGCACATTCTTCTGAACAAGGGTGCAAAATATTGCCAAAGCAATATTAACTTATTACTTAAATTAATAGAGAAAGCATATATACTCCTTATATCTTATATTGGCAGAGTTTTGATCTTTTTGTTCATAGAGTATTTATTAGGTTGCTAGCAAGAACCAAGTTTTTTGGCTTGAACTTAAGTCCTTAAATGTTCTCTATCTAACGTGACTGTAGAGCTTTGAAAAATCAGCAAAATGGTGAAATGGGAATTTGTGAATGAAGAAGAAATAGTCCAAATACTCCACTAACTAGAGAATGGGCTCTGAACTACGTATGTTTTCATATTTTATTTATTCTTTTCCCCCCTCATGTTAGGGTCTGCTTCTATTCATATTTTAAAGCTACTTTCTCTCTCTCTTTTTTTTTTTTGAATTGATATACTTTATTTTTTTCTAGCTATTTTTGAACTTCTTATATTTATATTTCAATAGAATTTTGGGGAACATGTGGTGTTTGGTTGCATGAATAAGTTATTTAGTGACGATTTCTGGGATTTTGGTGCACCCCCCACCCAAGCAGTGTATAGTGTACCCAATTTGTAGTCTTTTATCCTTCATCCCCCTCCCATCCTTTCCCCTGAGTCCCCAAAGTCCACTGTGTCATTCTTATGCCTTTGTGTCCTCACAGCCTAGCTCCCACTTATGAGTAAGAACATAGGACGTTTGCTTTTTCATTCTTGAGTTACTTCACTTAGAATAATGGTCTCCAATTCCAACCAGGTTGCTGCAAATGCCATTGTTTCATTCTAAAGCTACTTTCTCTAACTTGGGGTCCTGTAGTGGTTAAGAGTGCAAGAGCTGAGCCTGAGTTTAAATCTTGATCCACCACACATTATCTGTGTGATCTTAGGCAAATTAAACTTCCCTGTGATTCACTGTTCTTACATGTTAAGTGAGGATAAAAAGAGTTGATACATTTAAAGTACTTAGAATAATGCCTAGCACAGTGTCTAAATATTGGTGATTATTATGACTGAAGATGTGTAATTGTGTTTTCTGTATAATATACTCTTTAGGAACCTTGATTCCTTTCTCTGGTTTCCTGAGGAGGGCCTTATTGGAGTCAACATTTCTTCTATTTTTGCCTTTTATTTTTTGAGCCAGGGTCTCACTCTGTCACCCAGGCTAGATTGCAGTGGCATGATCACAGCTCACTGCAGCCTCAAATTCCTGGGATCAAGCAATCCTCCCCACCCAGCCTCCCAAGTAGCTTGGACTACAGGTGCACACCACCACATCCTGCTAATTTTTTGAAAATAAATTTTTATAGAGACCAGGTTTTGCTATCTTGCCCAGGCTGGTCTTGAACTCCTGGACTTAAACAACTCTCCTGCCTCAGCCTCCCAAAGTGCTAGGATTACAGCATAAGCCATAGCACCAGGCCTTTTTTATTGATTGATTGATTGATTGAGACAGAGTCGATCTTAGCTCACTGCAGCCTCAAACTCCTGGGCTCAAGTGAGCCCACCTCAGCCTCCCCAGTAGCTGGGATTATAGGTGCTTGCTACAACACCCAGCTGAATTTTATATATATATATATTTTTTTGTAGAGACAGGGTCTCCCTTTGTTGTCCAGGTGGATCTTGAGCTCCTGGCTTCAAGTGGTCCTCCTGCCTCCACCTCCCAAAGTGTTGAACGCTTCTGATTACTCCACGCCATGGAATGAGTGACTGATTGGATTGGTGGGATGGGAATTGGCAGGCTTCTATTGGACCACACTACCAGTAGGTGAGGTCACTGCACTCCATCCTAAGCTAGACTCTCTCTGGGATCTGTGTGGGGCTAAGCGGAGTGAGGTGCTCTCCTCTGCCTTTCTCTGGCTTCTGTGCTTGTTACTGGGTGGTTAAGTTGAATTCCAAAGTGTAAGAGAGGAGACTTGCAGCATTTTCCTTTCCAGGTTTCCTAGGATAAAGGCTGATTTCTTCATCCCCATCTGGCTCCTAGCATCTACTCTCAATTAGTTCAGACTCTGAGGGGAGGAAGGGAAATGTATAACACCCCAAAACCTCAAATATTTGAGGAAAACTACACACGCAGCGTTAATCTACAGCTTGAACTTGTCTTCCAGAAAAACTTCATTGTTTTCCGGAAAGATATAAATGTATTGGTCCTCTGAAATTCATTTCGGAGCTACAAATGAAATGAAGTAACAGGGCCATTAATAAAATCACAAATGAATTTTTTTAAGCTGGAGAGAAAAATGACAATTCTCCCTTGGCTATGCATTCTCTGATTTTCACAAATAAGAACTTTTACATTATTAGTGAAAGGAGAGTGTATGACACCATTCCTGAAGACTGAAACAATCTGGAGAGGGCAGACCTTGTTTTATTTTTATTTCTCCATCTCCCCTTTGGCATGAAAAATCAGTCTGAGAGTTTTTGTTTTTATACCCATTTACCTTTGTTTTGCCTTCAGATTCTGAGATAATCTGGCAGAATATCCTAACCCACTGGCTTCTGCCACAGAGACAACTTCCTCGTTTTCATCTTACTGGCAAAAGAACCTTTTCACATTCAAAGGATACAGAGGACCACACAGAGAGTGATAGACGCCGACAGAATAACTCGTGGAATTCCAACTTTCCGTCCTTCATTCTTGATGTTGACTTTGAGTGTCAGCGCAGCCTGGATCCAGCAGGTCAACGTGCCAAATCCAAAGGTCAAGGAAGTTCCGACGTTATGGATTTCTTCATCATTCGTGAGCTTAGGGATGAATGGATAATGACACATGAAGGCCCATTCAGCAAAGAAGACAGGCAAGTTGAAGGAATATATGAGGGGAAAAGATAGGAAAAGAAACATCCCAACAATGGGATAATAGATCGTAGAAAGATTAGTTCTTTGTTCTATTCTCAAATGGTTTGAACTCTGAGGGGATGAAGGAAATAAACAATAGCCCCAACCCTTAAAAACATTTGTTTAGAAAAAGTAAAACAACAGGAGAGTTACAGAAAAAGAAATGTTTCTACAAGCATACACCCCAAACTTTTCCAGGCTAAGAAAATGCGACCAGGGATTTGGACATGGTTTTTGCTTTTGTGTGTGTGTGTGTGTGTTTTTTTTTTTTTTTTTTTTTTTTTGAGACAGGGTCTTTACTCTGTCTCCCAGGCTGAAATACAGTGGCGTGATCACGGCTCCCTGGCTCAAAGCGATCCTCCCACCTTAGCCTCTGGAGTAGCTGGGACCACAGGTGCACGCCACCATGCCTGGCTAATTTTTTTCTTTTGAAGGAAAATTTGTATTACTTTGTTTTTTATGTACAGAAAACTCAACAGTGTACATTTAACCCAGCTTGGTGGTAAGTTCTTTAGCCTTTGCCTTTTTGAGCTTGGAAATGTGAGCTACAGACTTGGGACCCAGGACATTGCCTCCCCAGCGACGGAGGATCTCATCTCATCGAATCTGTTGTTGTAAATGGTCCTGATAGCTTCCACCAGCTTAGCCAAAGCTCCTTTGTCTTCCAGGTTAACTTGTGTGAAGGCGACAGTGGAGCCTTCCTGTGGATTAGACGTCCCAGTCTTGCCTTCCCCTTGATAATGCAGTAAAAGACCCCCATTTTACGACACAGGGCAGGCAGAAAGACAACTAGCTCGATGGGATCGACATCGTGCGCAGTCACCACCAGCTGAGACTTTTTGTTCTCCTCCAAGGTGGTGACAGTGTTAACTCCTGCTTGAAGGGCAGGTGGTCTCTTAGTGGGGACGTCCTCTTTGCCAGCAGCTTTCTTCTCAGCCCAGGCCAACAGCCTCTGCTTCTTCTCTTGCTTTGTCTCTGGTCTGTGGGAGACCTGTGGGCTAGCGAGCGCAGCTGAGTAGCTGGTTGGCGGTCCAGGGCCTGGGTGAACCAGTTAATTGCAGGAAACACTTACAGAGGTTAATCACAGCTGCTTATAGAGGATGCCTGTCTGCCGTTGCAGCCTGATATAGCAGGGCAATTTCACAAAGCGAGTGAGGTCACTTTTGGGCTGGATGTCCCATCCAATGCCAAAATTCTTAGGCCTTTTCTCAAACCAGGGATTCGCCACTTTCTTGGCCTCCTGCTTCTTCACGGCAGCAGGGGCCAGAGCCACCTTCTTCACTTTGGCCTTCTTTCCTTTCAGCACCTTTGGCAGCGGGAGGAGAGCGCTAATTTTTTATCTTATTTTTTTTATAGAGATGGTGTCTCCCTACATTGCCCAGACTGGTCATGAACTTCTGAGCTCAAGTAATCCCGCCTAGGCCTCCCAAAGTGCTGAGATTACAAGCGTGAGCCATCAGTCCTGGCCAATATATATTTATTGATGGAGGACAGCCAATTCTAGGCAAGTCAATATTTAATTGGCACAGACAACTAAAACCCTTTAAGCTCTGTTCTTCACTCTTACAAAACTGGCCCGTCTATGTAATGTGACTAATTCATTGTTTGGTTTTTTTTTTCTTTTTGAGATGGAGTGTTCTGTCGCTGGAGTGCAGCAGCATGATTTCGGTTCACTGCAATCTCTGCCTCCCGGATTCAAGTGATTCTCCTGCCTCAGCCTCCCAAAGTGCTGGGATTACAGGCATGAACCACCATGGTGCCTGGCCTAAGTAACTGTTTTTGTTGTTGTTATTGTTTGTTTGTTTGTTTGACACAGAGTCTCACTCTGTCACCCAGGCTGGAGTGCAGTAGTGCGATCTCCACTCACTGCAACCTCAGACTCCTGGGTTCAAGTGATTCTCATGTCTCAGCCTCCCAAGTAGCTGGGATTACAGGCATATGCCACCACGCCCAGCTAATCTTTGTATTTTAGTAGAAATGGGGTTTTACCATGTTGACCAGGTTGATCTCAAACTCCCAACCTCAGATGATCCACCTGTCTCGGCCTCCCAAAGTGCTGGGATTACAGGCGTGAGACACCACACCCGGCCCTAATTCATTGTTAATGAGAATTTTTTTTTTGTTTTATTTTCCCATAGTAATAAGAAAAACTGTCACCTATGAGCTTTTGCCACATATAGAGACCCACAGTAGGACAACAGTATTTGAAGATTCATACTCAAGGCTTTTATAGAGGACTCCCATTTAGGTTATTGCTGTTGGGGGTTATAGATGTAAACTCCCCCAATCATTACCCACTGATATTTAAAAAATATATCCACCACTTAAAACTCTTTTTGTATTTTCATGTGTATATATACATATATACATATGTAAATACACATATTTTTCAGATTATCACCATTAGATCATAATTTTTTTTAGTGAATCATACTAGACAATCCACTTCTTCAAAAAAAGAAAAAACAAAGTCTATCCACGTCTTCATCAAATCTAGCTATATGTTTGTATACATATACATGTATTTGAGATGGGGTCTTGCTCTGTTGCCCAGGCTAGAGCACGGTGGTATGATAAAAGTTCACTATTATATATTTACATATTTAAAAAAAAATTTCTTCCTTTTCCTTTTCTTCAACATATATTTTTTAATTGCACATATAGGAAAGTAAAATCTATTGTCGAAGATATGGCTTTTAAACCCATTGTGAAAGTATTATTTTTTTGAATTGCTATTGCCTTCAGATGTTTTGTTGTTTGACACTGTTGTTCATAATGGTTGCATCAAATCAATATTACTTTCCTTTTACACTTTTTTCTATTGTTTTTGGCTGTAGGATTTTTACCTCTTTTTTTGGAAGAAGCCATGTTTTCTCTCATAGTTCAAAAGATATATTTTCAAAATTATTTAAAATAATGATACCTGAAATCAAATTTTGCTTCTAGAAAATTGGTTTTCCAAGCTATATAAATCTATTCATTTATTATTTTTAATCTTTAAAACAAGATAATATAGTTACATAGTTCAAACTTAAAAAAATTATAATGAGGGATCGATTGAAAAGTCTGTCTCCCATCCCATGTACTAGCCACCTGGTTTCTCCATGGGAAACTAATTTGTCATTTCTCATGTATTCTGTTATATTTCAGCAAACGTTCTTCATAAGTAGTGTCAACATTCATGGTCTTGGGTATTTGTGGTTCACCAAAGCCACCCAATCTTGGGGATTTTTCTAGGACTTTTGTAAAGAACAAAATGTGTTCTTGGTAACTCATCAAAGCCCTGGTTGAGAGAAACAATAGTGATTGAGCACTTTACAACATGCCTGTACCCTCAGCACAGGCCGGCAAGTGGGGGAAAGACTCCCACCAAAATTTCAGTTAAAATGCTCCATGCCTTGCCTTACATTTTGGATCGTAACAGGATAAACTCTCAAACATTCTCCTGGTAATCACTGCCTCAGCCAATATATTCTAAGAATGCAGCTTTCTGGTTGCTTAGCTGGATATAGACGGGAGATAGAATAGTTAGAGGAGGCCGGGCGCGGTGGCTCAAGCCTGTAATCCCAGCACTTTGGGAGGCCGAGACGGGCGGATCACGAGGTCAGGAGATCGAGACCATCCTGGCTAACACGGTGAAACCCCGTCTCTACTAAAAAATACAAAAAACTAGCCGGGCGAGGTGGCAGGCGCCTGTAGTCCCAGCTACTCGGGAGGCTGAGGCAGGAGAATGGCGTGAACCCAGGAGGCGGAGCTTGCAGTGAGCTGAGATCCGGCCACTGCACTCCAGCCCCGGAGACAGAGCGAGACTCCGTCTCAACAACAACAAAAAGAATAGTTAGAGGAATTGGTGGGATTGCCCATTTACAACTCGCCAAGCAAAAAATACTTATTGGGTTGCTACTATGTGCCAGGGGAAGTCTTTGGGAATGAGTGATCCATTCATTTGGGAATGAATCAGCAGTGCTGTGGGTAGGACAAGAAATGGCCTTAGAAAATCCACTACTATTTTCATTAGGAACATTACTAAATTAACACTAGAATGCTGAGGGTCTTTAATGCCTATGCCTTTTGGGGTTTCATTCAACAGACAGGGGGAAGAGTGTCAGGATCAGTGTTTGCCCACAAGGAGGAAGTTTCTAGCAGTACTATAAATAGCACAGGTTGGAGGTTGGTGGGGAGGGAGGGAAATCAGTCAACCACTATCATAGTACAGAGGTTTCCTTGTCTATTTTACAAATAAAGTCATTCTTGTCAAGAGTTGGGTGATGGTATTGGCAAGGAAAATTATGCTTAAAGGTTGTGACCTTGGGCTTCTGAATTTCTAGGAAGAAGAGTTAGGAGTAGTATATACAAGCCATAGTGTTTTAGAGAAATTCTGGGCTTTCAAACTTGACTTTTGCATACACTTGCTAATCTGAAAGCATGCTTTTATCCAAAAAGGATGTTTGGTGTTTAGTTATAGAAAGGCAATGATCCTGTTGGTTTTCTAGAAGGGTACATTAGGATCCAATTTGTTATGAAAAAAGTATAAACCACTTGGAAATCCTCTGTAGAAAATATACAGCTGTTCTAGTAGCTGCTTTTCTCAGTAGCCACACTGTATTTCATAGGCATATTTAACACCCTCGCACGTTTAAGAGAACTCAGGAAGACCAGCCTGAGAGATTAGAAAGGCTGAACTCTGGAGAACCTGTGCATATTAGGAACCAATGTTCCTAATTTTTTTTCTTTTTTTGAGTCTGATCTTATTTGTCACTCAAAAAATCTTTTTCCTGACTGGATTCAGACTTAGAAGTAGAAGCTTGCAGAGAGGAAAGTCTGCGTCTCTTCACAATTTGTTCCTTGCGCTTCTCTTTAGCCTCCTTCATTCTTGTGGCCAAAAGTTTAGCATATTCTGCAGCCTCTTCCCTATTTTTCTTAGTACGCTGCTTCTTCAGAGCAATACGCTGCCGTTTGTGCTGCAGGACACATGGAGTAACAAGACGCTGAATCTTGGGTGCTTTGGTCCTAGGTTTCTTACCTTCTTTGTTTAAGGGCTTTCTTACAACATACTGGCAGACATCATCTTCTTTAGAGAGATTGAAAAGTTTTCCTGGGCGCGGTGGCTCACGCCTATAATCCCAGCAACTTGGGAGGCCGAGGCGGGCGGATGGGAGGTCAGGAGATCAAGACCATCCTGGCTAACACGGTGAAACCCCGTCTCTACTAAAAATACAAAAAATTAGCTGGGCGAGGTGGCGGGCGCCTGTAGTCCCAGCTACTAGGGAGGCGGAGGCAGGAGAATTACTGGAACCGGGAGGCAGAGGTTGCAGTGAGCCGAGGTTGTGCCACTGCACTCCAGCCTGGGCGACAGAGCGAGACTCTGTCTCAAAAAAGAAAAGAAAAAAAGAAAAGTTTGCGGATTCTACTAGCTCTTTTAGGCCCCAGGCAACCAGGCACCCTAGTATCAGTCCAGGAATAGCCTTCTCTCTTTTTTATACAATAACAAAGTTGAGAACGCTCAGACTGGCATCCACAATGCAACCACGAACTGATTTTATCTTTCTTTCTCCAGCTTTCCTTGGTCTGTATACAGGAATGTCCCTTAGTAGCAGGTGGGCAGGGCTCTGGGTCAAGATACCCTGCTTCATGGGGAAACCTTGTTTGTCATTCCCACCACTGATTCGGACCACATAACCCTTCCATTCTTCACCCAGAGCTTAAGCAGTAACTTCTGTGGCCATAAGCTTCTCATAAAAAGTAGGAATTTTGGCTGGGCGCGGTGGCTCACGCCTGTAATCCCAGCACTTTGGGAGGCCGAGACAGGTAGATCGAGACCATCCTGGCTAACACGGTGAAACCCCGTATCTACTAAAAATACAAAAAAAAAAAAAAAAAAAAAAAAAATTAGCCGGGGCGTGGTGGCGGGCGCCTGTGGTCCCAGCTACACGGGAGGCTGAGGCAGGAGAATGGCGTGAACCTGGGGGGCGGAGCTTGCAGTGAGCCCAGATCGCGCCACTGCACTAAAGCCTGGGTGACAGAGCGAGACTCCCAAACAAACAAACAAACAAACAAACAAACAAAAAGTACGAAGTTTGCGTTCATCTTCCACTTTAATGAGTTTCTGGCAGCCAATGGCTGGGAAGGAGATGTTCAGCTTCATCTTGAAATAGCTGAACGCCTCCGAGGCGCCATGGAAAAGAGTCCTATTTTTTTTTAAAAAAAAAGGTTTGTGCAGAATTATATGGGCCATATGGTGATTATACCTCAATAGCTTTGATAATCTCACAAGTGAAGGTCTTACCAGTGTCAGAGGGAGGTGAAAACGGCCAAATCAAGTACCTGAAAATTACCAAGTAAGGTCATTCCGAAGGAAGCCAGACACAGCGCCACCAATCCACTAATATTCAGCCACGGGTTTAAAACCTTCGGTTTCAGTTGTATGAAGCGCAGAACAGCTACCACAAGGGCTAGGAATAAAGCAAAGTCTTAAAATGAAAGAAATTAAATCACACACCTAGACTGTGAGGCAAAATTCTATTATTATTATTATTATTATTATTATTATTATTATTATTTTGCTGCTGCACTATTTTCTTAGGTAAGAGGGAGAATTCTAAAGCCACAATGTGCAAAATTTAACTTTTCACCACAGTACATTTTACATCTCTGAATGATCCACAATTTTTCAGAGAAACTTTCCATGCAATGCTTATGATTATTTAGATATTTTATTACACCCAATCTGGGGAAAGCAGAGAGGCAGAGAGGACTGGAGGCAGCAGGGCTGTATGTTACTTAGGTGAGGCAAGGATGATAGGACTATGAATGGTGGTGTTCTCAGAGTTTTCAAAAACAAGATCAGCACAGGACAGACTGGCTTAGGAGAGCACTTGCAGAGGCTTGGCACACGACATATAAGATGGGAAAGACAGACCGACTCAGTCATTCTTTAGCTTAGAACACAGTGTCAAAAATAATGATAGGGTAGGAACATAATGGGAAGAAGACAAGGTTACCACATCTAGACAAAACTACTGGTGCTAGTGCCATAAACCATTCCTGGGGAGAGGAAGAAAGATAATGGAAAGTGTACAAGTTCCTTTATTAGTGGTTTTACTCTCACTTCCCTTTGATTCTACTTGAAGGTGTTCACTGTCAAACAACAAAGATAGTTAACCTAAATTAGAGAAATTACAATATTCACACATGTGAAACCTGTATTTGAACACGGCAGATTGGGAGATTTGGTATGTACTGAAAATGGTACCTAGTATATCAAGAAAACTTAATTCCTGAAAATAATATTAATTACTCATTTTAAAAGTCCACTCTATCTTTTGAAGCAAATTGGTATCAGAGAATTTGAAGAGAGAATGAAGGAAGTTACTTAGATTTCAAATCTGACTTCTAATAGTAACCTCGGGATAGTCCATACTCAAGGCCCTAATCTAAGGATGACCTTTTTTTTTTGCCTAGTGCAGAGATATTTTCATATTTATACAAAGAGTTGGCAGAGGTTAGTCAATAAATGATGAAAAATCACTTTGAATTAATGTAAATGATATCTACATGTAAGGAAACAAACTTACTACTAAGATAATTTATTTTGACATTAAGGTTCAGCAGGAAAGACAATTAGAAATTCAAGAATTACCTTATTTATACAGCAATTAAGTTGGTAATTATTTGCTAAAGGTTTTTCTTTGATTACAGGCCATTATTAGTAGTCATTAATAAAGAAAATCTATCCATAAATTTGCATTTCCCAAGTATATTAAATTTCATAGTGTAACCCTATGGCTTTAAGCTTGATAAGTTGACTTTTAGTTCTAAGTACTTCTGATCAAAGAGTGGTATAAAACTTGATTAATATTTGGATTTTAGAAACAAAATAGAGATAAATCATGATTTATAAAAATCTCAAATTGTTCAGCCCTGATATATATTTTAGTATATGCTTCAGCTACTATCCACTGTTGATCGGAAAATTAATACATTATACCTAGGTTAACAATAGTTTCTCAAACTATTGGTTTGAAGGACCTAGGTAGGAATTATATCTGAAGTCTTTAACAATGACAATAACTATCCTAGAGGATGAAAAATAGGCACAATGTCTTATTAATTTTAGGATAAGAACAGGAGGAGGAGCAGGGGAGAGGAGTAATTCAACACACAGCACTCCATCACAAAGTGGTCATCAGCTAAAGAAGTCATTAGATTAAGCCTAGAGAGCTCAACACAGGCACCATAGGATATCCTTCTAATGAGTTGTGTATGGCTGTTAGGACATAATAACAAGACACTAAGACAGCACACTTAATTTTTGTTTTCTTTTTTTTGAGACAGAGTCTGACTCTGTCACCTAGGCTGGAATGCAGTGGCATGATCTCAGCTCACTGCAACCTCTGCCTCCTGGGTTCAAGCAATTCTCCTGCCTCAGCCTTCCAAGTAGCTGGGACTACAGGCCCATGCCACCATGCCCAGCTAATTTTTATATTTTTAGCAGAGACAGGGTTTCACCATATTGGTCAGGTTGGTCTTGAACTCCTGACCTCAGGTGATCTGACCGCCTCGGCCTCCCAAGTTGCTGGGATTATAGGCATGAGCCTATAATATAGATGGAGTCTCTCTCTGTCGCCAGGCTGGAGTGCAGTGGTGCAATCTTGGCTCACTGCAACCTCCTCCTCCTGGGTTCAAGCGATTCTCCTGCCTCAGCCTCCTGAGCAGCTGGGACTACAGGCGCACGCCACCACGCCCAGATAATGTTTTTGTATTTTCAGTAGAGATGGGGTTTCACCATGTTGGCCAGGATGGTCTCTATCTACTGACCTTGTGATCTGCCTGCTTCGGCCTCCCAAAGTGCTAGGATTACAGGTGTAAGCCACCGTGCCTGGCTGGCTAATTTTTTTTTTTTTTTTTTTTTTTTTTTTTTTTTTTTTTTTTTTT
>NC_045436.1:106761609-106863579 GCF_002776525.5 Piliocolobus tephrosceles | reverse complement strand
GCTCTGTCGCCCAGGCTGAAGTGCAGTGGCCAGATCTCAGCTCACTGCAAGCTCCGCCTCCTGGGTTCACGCCATTCTCCTGCCTCAGCCTCCTGAGTAGCTGGGACTACAGGCGCCCGCCACCTCGCCCGGCTAGTTTTTTGTATTTTTTAGTAGAGACGGGGTTTCACTGTGTTAGCCAGGATGGTCTCGATCTCCTGACCTCGTGATCCGCCCGTCTTGGCCTCCCAAAGTGCTGGGATTACAGGCTTGAGCCACCGCGCCCGGCGTTTTTTTTTTTTTTTTTTTTTTTTTTTTTAATGACCACTGCAAACTCTCTCTGGCCATTTTGTGGCATAGGATGGTGCTGGAACTTGACCTAAGCCCTAAACCCAGTTCCTGAAATGGCTCTTCATGTTGACCCACCCAGCCAAACAGTTTGTTCCTTTATGCCCAGGGGAACAGAGTTGATGGCCGCTCTCTTCATTATCTATTTCTGTCCAGTAAACACAGGACATGCAATATCTCCTGGTCCCTGCGTTGCTAGCTGTCCTATTTGTAATATGAATGGTAAGTCATCTTATCATGAACAAATGATGAAATTCAGCAGGAAACAGAAACCAATTTGAAGACAGGGATTTAACCCAACACTCCTAACTTCCAGAATTGCATTCTAAACACCACACTTTGCCCTTTTTTACCTCTTAACTCCATTATTAATCAGATTGGGGAGGCAAGCTTTCCTTTTAAAATAGATTCTAGCTGAATTTTTAGAACGATTGATCTAATAAAGATTTTGCCTCATAACAGTTTTACTAACACTTAGGTATAAATGGAGGCAGATTTGGACTGTTATGAAGTCCATTTTCAACCAAGTCCATTTTCAACCAAGCCTGCCCTTGTTAGACTTCAGACTATTATTTTAGTCTACATGACTGACTTTAAGAAATAACCCACACCGCCTATCAGTCACTGCTTTTCAGCAGCCATATAGATTATGATTTACAATCTAAAACTGAGTCAATGTAGCATGTATTAAAATTAGCAAAGATATTTTATCATTTTTGGCAGACTAATCAAAGTACCTTCTTGAAAAAGACTTACAGGCCATTTCAAAGCCATCTTTATATATGCTAGCTTTTACCACATTCACGTTCTGATCAATAGATATATTTTTTGTTTCATTAAAAGTTTTAGATTTCACTAACAGTTTCAGAAAAGATTTTAAAAACTCATCCTTCTGTGGTTTTTGGTATTTAGAACGGTCCTTTGCTATACAGAGGTGTCCCCTACTTAATTTTCCTGTCTATTTTTAAAAGAGTGCAAATCAAATAATGGCTGATTTTTCTAACTACATTTTAAATTCTGAGTCTGACTGGGTTTTTAAAGTTCAAAACTCAAAATAACGTCTCTTCCTTGCAGATCTAAACTGGTACCTAGCCAAATTTTTGTTTTGTTTTGTTTTGTTTTGTTTTATCTTTATGCATGAATAATTCCTATTTATGACTGCAGTAGAACACAACCGTCAATATGTTTTGCCTGAAGGGAGAGTGGCTGCTATTAGGTGATTGAAATCATTCAGTTATTAGCTTTATCCTCACAACCTCCCCAGGGCAGGAAATCATATTCCTTTGAAGAAATTTGTCTTAGGTCTTTTCTCTCTCACCCCGTGGAAAGAAATGCAGTTTCAAGACAAAGAGCATAACTAATTCTCTAAAGAAAATAATTGAGCATTCAATCTTTGATTCGTCTGCCAAAAAAGATAAAATATCTTTGCTAATTTTAATACATGCTACATTGACTCAGTTTTAGATTGTAAATTATAATCTATATGGCTGTGGAAAAGCAGTGACTGATAGGCGGTGTGGGTTATTTCTTAAAGTCAGTTATGTAGACTAAAATAACAGTCTGAAGTCTAACAAGGGCAGGCCTGGGGAGATGAAGGTATCCGCAGTTTAGAGGAGGAATCATTAGTAAACTGATTCTTTTTCACTCTCAGAGTTGATAAATAAATACTTGTTGGTTTGCTTCCATTGAACACTAATCTTAATCAATTTTATGTCTACCAGATGGTACTAAAAATGATGAACGATAATACAGAATAAACACTGGATGTTGTAATACCTTAGAGCAAGAGCTAGCAAAAGCTTAATTGCTTCTTGGTGGAGCAGGAAGGACTGGAGAATAAGATGATGACAAACGTCATCTGGAAGAGGGAATCTTGCTTTCATTGCTTTGTTTTTGGAAATGCTTTTGTAATTAGTCAATTATAAGCCTTATAACTGGATAAACTTGTGAGTGATACAAACTGGATTTTTAAAAATTATACACTTAAAGACTACTGGGAAATATCAATTTGTCTTAAGCATACAAAGGAAACAATATGTGGCTTCCAACGTGCTCACTGGTTTGTTTAAAGCCCAGTGGAGGACAGACAGCTGGTGACAGCTTTTTTATATTCCAGACTTGAGTATCACGCTTAAATGAGGTAGTATTTGCAAAGCGCTTTGCATTGTTTCTGGAATAGAAATGATGGCTATTAATTATTGTTGCCGCCCCCTGTGGGATGATCATACGAATAGATGGCAGCCTGCAAACCTACGTGCTATGATGGCAGAGGGGCCAGGAAAGGTCCCTGACCCTGCCATTCAAGGTTCACTCTTGGGACTTTGTGCTCTGTTAAATGCGAATGTTCCTTAGCAGCTATTTATGTCTTGGGATGAATAAGTTTATTAGGTCTTTTCAGAAGAATGGTGTCAAGAGTAGAAAAAAGGAGCGCATATAAAGGTCCTGGCAGCTCTGAGGCTGAAAGCAGTGACAACCAAACCTGACTGCCCAGGACTGGCCCTGGTGCCCACGGGTGCACCAGATGCTGCAGGTGCCATCCATCTTGATACCTGTAAATATCTAGGATGTGAAAGTCCTGACTGCCAGGGGCATAAAGAGGAGAGCTTTTTTAAAGACTCAGCAACCCCAGCATCAGGGTATATTTAACCTTCTCCTTAGTGGTAGTATAGCAGCCCATGCCTTCCAGATGCTTCCTGCTTTGGCAAATGGGATACGCTTTGGGGAAGGCTGGGGAGGGCTTTGATGGAAAGGTGGTTAGCTCTAGGGAAGAATCTTGTTAACTGTACAGAAGCTCCCCAGTGTACTTCTTTTTGAAGCTTACAGATTCAAGAGAGGCCTGATGGGCCTGATGGGAAACATTCTCCGTGTTTCTCATGTTCTGGGCTTTCTGAACCAACTAGTTTCTGCCTGTGTTGCATGTTGGACCACCCATCTCCCTTGATTTTCCACTGACTTCTAAAGATCTTCCCATTCTTATAGCAAACATTAAAAAAGAACACATTAAGAATGAGTAGGAATTTTGGGGAGGAGGTGAAATAACAGGTTACTTCTTTGGGGGACATGTCCCATAAAGGTTGAATATTCCCTCAGTAATACTACTACCTTTTACTTGGAGTGAAAGTGTCACCATCAAAAGAACTACTTCCAGAACACCGTTGTGGGAAGGGTGGGCTGTCTCTGGTCCTTCCTAACAGCATGCTGACAGTGACAGCTAGTTGACTCTTGGAGACACACTGGGAAAGCCTGGCATTGAGGAGATGGTATACAAGGTAGATGTGAAAAAGGATAGAGTGCATGGCTGGTTCCCACCATCTCCGGAGGACTATGCAGGGTCGTGGATGCACTCACAGAGGGACAGAATATTACATGAGGGTCTTGGACCCCAAGGAAAAAGTGAGGAACTGGGGCTAGATATGAGTACCAAAGGTTTCTTCTTCTTCTTTTTAAGCCTACTTCTCCATTTACCAGCTTACTATGTCTACAGGCACAGGAGAGAGTGTAATCCTAATGCTAATGTTGACCTTTAGGTTTAAAGACAGTATCTACACACATCAACAAATATCACAAAGCCCATGTATTTTTTTCATCTTTGCTAGCGACGGAATAAATAAAGCATTCTTTTCAAAGCAAACGTATTATACAATATTACATTCTCATGCAGGATTTTATACCATGAAATATTTTATGCAGCAAAATAAATCAAGTCAAGAGTATCTGAATGATAAAGATGGTAAAGGGAAGAGAAAATGTAAGGACAGCAGGGTGAACATAAATGGATGTATGAGAGAAAAAGACTTTTAAAACAAAGAGCTGGCTTCAGCATACTGAAGTGATATGATAATAAATGATCAACTAAGCCCCCTATTGTTTCGATAAGGGTTTGGGAGAATTTCAAATAAAAAATAAATGTACCAAAGGACATAAAGCATTCTTTACACTCTTCTTACCTAGGAAGGCCGCCATGTTCATAACTTGACTAAACACACAGCTTGCAGGAGGATCATCACCTGCAATGCTTGAAAAAGACGAAATGTTTTATAGTTACTATATCAAAATCTATGATCCTCCTAACTTTTCCTATGGTCCCAAAGAACAGAAGAGAATTGCTGGGTTACCTTATATATGGTGCATGCTTCACACCAGGTTTCCTGGATAACAAAAAAAAAAAAAACACAGAAGCTCAGGTTAAAGCACTGTCATTTGTGCAGTTTAACCTTCCCAGTGGGGAAGTTTTTGCTAAATCTATTGATGAACAATGAAATACCCACAGATAAACTTTACCTTTCAGCTGAATTTAATGGTAAAATTTTGTCATCTTCCACAGCTATGAAGTATCTATCAAAAAAGAATAAGTTTATAGAACAACGAAATTGAAAAAAAGAATCATTTGTTTCCCAGTTTTATTAAACTAACTGCACTAATTCATATTCACTTTTTCTAACTGAGAAATGCTCTTTTACAATTCTTTACCCATAGCTCATCTAGTTCTTTGAAGCTCAAATGTCATTATTAGTAATATTTCCTTAATTTTCAAAACATCCCCCAAATTAATGACCATGCCTATAAACTGGAAACTAGAAAACAAGGAAACAGCCCTTATAACTTTGAGCAAACTAAAATTAGGGTTCAGTTTCTAACTTCTCAGGAATATGTGTCCTACCTTTCCTAACAAACTTTAAGGAACTAAAATAATTTTCTTAAGGTGAATATTACCTAAAATAAGCAAGCATGGGAACATTTTGTGGTAAGCCAGGACTTCTGATATAATGATATTCATTTTATAAACATATCAGACCCAGTCATGAATAACTTGACTATGAACTGGACTGCAGATGGAATCCACGGCATATTAGCATCAAATTCGAAAATCTTGTAAATAATTAATTCAAATAACCAGTTTACAAAATGTTCATCACAACAAGAACACGTGAACACAAAATAAATTCGTATTCTTCACCACCTGCTTTGCATAATTATTACTCACTCTTGTTACTTACTTTGGTTAACAGAAAATGGGAAAGAAATGAGGACTTTAGCAAGGTTGAATTAGTAAAATATATTATTTTAAAGTATTTATAAATACAGTCATAAAGATATGCCATCTACTATTTTTTTCAGGGCGGGGACAGAGTCTTGCTCTGTTGCCCAGTCTGGAGTGCAGTGGTGCAATCTCAGCTCACTGCAATCTCTGCCTCCAGGGTTCAAGTGATTCTCGTCTCCTGAGTAGCTGGGATTACAGGCATGCGCCACCACGCCTGGCTAATTTCTGTATTTTCAGTAGACACAGGGTTTCGCCATGTTGGCCAACCTGGTCTCAAACTCCTGACCTCAAGTGATCTGCCCGCCTCGGCCTCCCAAAGTGCTGGGATTACAGGCATGAGCCACTGTGCCTGGCCGCCATATACTATTAAGGTTTACATTTTTATCTATATTGCACCTGAATCCTTAAATAATTAAATGAGCGTATACTCACACTATCCACAATCCAGCTGAAGTAAACAAAGTAAATACAAGAGGTAGGAACATCCATACGCTGCATTTCTTCCCATCCATGCCTGTACTACTGAAATAAAATAAACATGTATTAATAATTAAGGCAAAACATTTACTTCACTCTTTCAAGATAGAAAGTTTAGTCTAACTGAAAAAAAAAGTGTATTTTATGAAACCATGATTCAAATTGGTATCATCATTCCCACCTACTCATGTGGGGAATCCCTGAAACAGTTAACATGGATGATTGTTATCTAGCTTAAATATTCCAGAGTTTTAGTTGAGAACTAATAGAAGATTTATTTTTAATTTTTTTTTTTTTTTTGTATAGATGGGGTCTAGCTATGTTGCCCAAGCTGGTCTTGAACTCCTGGCCCCAAGTGATCCTCCTACCTTGGCCTTCCAAAGCCTCACAGGCATGAGCCTCAGTGCCTGGCCAGAAAATTTTTCATAAAAACATTTATCCTTGTATAAGTATTGCTACATTTAAGAAAAGACAAAAGAGTTTGGGTTAGGTTAGGACTTTCACTAGAAGAGCTAAGTACCAAGGGTATACTTCAACCTACTTTTAGTGCTAATATTAACATTTATGTATTTATGGATCTGACATGTACATAAATCTATAGGCTGGCAGACGAAGGTGTTGAAAACAAATGGTTACTAAATAAATTAGCACTTATCAGGAGGCAATGACAAATGCTTTGCAAATCTGAACTTTTCTCATGACATGTTATTGAGCAGCAATCTCAGGAGACTAAAGATGAATGCTCTGTAAAACAATGCATTGTGTATAGCTTTAAATTAGTGCTAATAAACACAATGAAAAAATACATATGTCTGGTGTTCTGGATGTTACAAAAATATATAAATAAAAAATCCCCCCCCACACAAATGAAGTGAAAACTAGAAGCTCCAGAAGTGTCTATGAAAAATTATCAGTATTAAACATAAAGAAATAACTATCGCTTTATGTCTTAACTGCCAGACAAAATCTATCTGAGACACTGGATGCCAACATAATCCTTATGGCAAAAACACCTGTTCTGAGAAAATTAAGTGCCCTAGTAACCTACACTGGGGACCTGACAATCAGAAGAATAATGTGATTAAATGGCACCTCTAGGGAGATATCAATGCTCTTTATTTTGAGTTTTACAATTAAAACAAGTTTTTCACAATTTTTTACAATTTTTTTACAATTTTTTACAAGTTTTTGCCGTTAAAGCAAGTTTGTTTACTGGGTTTGAACCAGCACTGCCCGATTTGTGAATACTTCCAAGACAACTGCTTTCACATGCTGGGACTCTCTGGACCCTCCAAGTGTTGAGACAAGAGAGGGAACATGATGATCACTTCAGGATGGCGAAACAATCCCTTCTGCAACATCTCAGGAGGTCTCAGTTCCCTGAACTGGTCTACCTGATTACGTAGATCTTTCGGACTAGGAGATAGACACTGGGCCTAATAAAGTGTCTTTCAACAGTGTGCCTTAGTCTAAACACATATCTGGGCAGTGGTGTTAAATAAATTACAGAATCTAGGAGTTGAAAGACATTAGAGCCACTTTCAATAATTTAATTTGCAACAAATCTAATCCAATACAATCCAACTCAAAATTATGGACACCCTACCTGTGCCAGGTACTATACCAGGTGGTGGAAATAATGAGGCGAGGTCTAATGAATACGACTATTTATACGTAACATTCTATGCAATATATAAAAAACTATTGTATGAATTAGTGGTCCATGGCTTTCTAGTTTATATAATATGGAAGAAGAGTGAACATTTTAAGCGTACACAACATTGCTAGTCAGTCTCTATTCATTTATTTATGTCCAAAAAGTTGTGGGCTCATAATAAAGCTCTCCATTATGCTAACAAAAATAATTCCATAAGTAGTCAAATGTAGAGGGAACACAGAAAATAGGAGTGATGGTTGAGTATGTAAACCAATTATTCTAGGTCTGTTACTGAAATAGGGCCCACTAATAGGATGAGTACAGCCGAGATGCTTAGGAGATCAGGTTCCCAACCTCGGCTTTCCCAATAACTGACTAATCGGGTCTGAGTCGTTACTTAAATCTGTAACACCATTTTCTTATGGTTTTACAGAATCTAGGAGCTGAAATGTCTTTCAACTCCTAGATTGTGAGATTCAACTAAATGAACACTATTGAATGCAAAGAGAGGGAGAAGGACATCAAGGACAGAGTGGCAGTACCTTGGAGGTTAAGCCAAGTCTGGTATTTTATACCTTTGCAAAAACAGAATGATCCAACGTACTCAAAATTATCAGCCCCAGAGAAAATGTTAACTATCGTTACAACAGATTGGTGAATAAATCAGAATGACAACTTATTAATGTACAACGAGAGGCACAACTGTCAAATGGACAAATACTCATGCTGGCTCCCGTTTTAGGAATGTCTGTGTGGGAAATCGAAATTTTCAAGCAGGGAGGTAGAGTGAAGAGGGTTAACAAGATAATTCTAAGACCATGGCATCAAGCTACAATAGCTTTGTATACTAATTTCCTGGCCCAAGGTACTGGGATGTCCCATTTAGCCACTGATTCTCATTTACCTGCACTTGTCAGCTTATATTGTGACTAAAGAATTTACAATAGAGAAATGACTCTGATGTGCTCTCTGCTCCAGGTACTGGGGAAGGATTCCAGGAGGTTCCTGGAGATGAATGTTTAATTTGGTTTAGTTTCACAGCTCTCTGAGCTGCCTTGGCTTGACAAGTTCAGATACTTGACTGAAAGTACCTTTTTGCAAAGGATAAACAATCTATTAAATTAACTCTTTCTTTTTTTTTTTTTTTTTGAGACATGATCTCGCTTTGTCACCCAGGTTGGATGGGCTGCAGTGACGCGATCACAGCTCACTGCTGCCTCAACCTCCTGGGCTCAAGCGATCCTCCCACCTCAGCCCCCAAGTAGCTGGGACTACAGCTGCAAGCCACCACACCTGGCTAATTTTTTGTATTTTTTGTAGAGACAAGGTTTCACTATGTTGCCCAAGCTAGTCTGGAACTCCTGAGCTCAAGTGATCCACCCACGTGAGCCACTGCCCATGGCCAAATTAACTCTGTTAACTTTGCCTTACTGCTGCCTGAGAATTAAAGTTAAAAGTAGGAGATGGATCTCTTTCTTGCATCCTTCCAGACACCATGAAAATAAACTGGTCCATTGCTTCTAGTCACATTAGAAAGTGTCACTCAAACTTTACTTATATTTCCTAGCAAGAATAAGTTCCACTCTTTCCCTGAGCTAAATCAACCAGTTTCCTCCCAGCTAGAAGAGTACATTTTCCCCTCGCCTCTTAAAGGAAAGAGGGGGAGAAGAATGGAATATTCCACACTCCTAAAATAGTTTTATCTTTGCATTCATTTTTATTTTTATTTTTTAAAATTTTCTTCATTTTATTTTATTTATTTTTTTGAGAAGGAGTCTCACTCTGTTGCCCAAGCTGGAGTGTGGTGGCACAATCTTGGCTCACTGCAACCTCCACCTCCCAGGTTCAAGCGCTTCTCCTGCTTCAGCCTCCTCAGTAGCTGGGACCACAGGTACCGCGTCACCACGCCCCCGCTAATTTTTGTATTTTTAGTAGAGACAAGGCTTCACCATATTGATCAAGCTGGTCTCGAACTCCTGACCTCGTGATCCGCCCACCTCGGCCTCCCAAAGTGCTGGGATTACAGGCGTGAGCCCCTGCTCCTGGTCAGCATTTTTTTTTTAAAGAGATGGCATCTCACTATGTTGTCCAGGCTGAACTCAAACTCTTGGGCTCCAGAGATCCTCCTACTTCAGCCTCCCTAGTAGCTGGGACTACAGGCATGCACCACCACACCTGGTTTGTTGTATCTTTACATTCTGAATTATACTTTTTTTTTTTTTGAGATGGGGCCTCACTCTGTTGCCCAGGCTGGAATGCAGGGGTTCAATCTCGGCTCACTGCAATCTCCGTCTCCTGGGTTCAAGTGGTTCTCCCACCTCAGCCCCCTGAGTAGCTGAGATTACAGGCACCTGCCACCACACCGGCTAATTTTTGTATTTTTAGTAGAGATGGGGTTTCACCATGTTGGCCAGGCTGGTCTCGAACTCCTGACTTCAGGTGATCAGCCCTCCTTGGCCTCCCAAAGTGTTGGGATTACAGGCGTAAGCCAATGCGCTTGGCCCATACTTCTTTTATATTCTACATAATATTTACTCTATATTAATCTTTCAATAATACTTCACAGTAAAAAAATTAAAGATAATTCTTCCTATGTCCTAAACGGTTAATTATATCTAGGACAACGTCACCTCGTGAGCTTCTAAAACGTGGAGGAAAAAAGCCAGAATTGCATAAACTTTCTTGAAAGGGTTCTGGCATTTAGATTTGCTTTGGAAGACTCTCCTCCGAATGGTATCATTTATCCAAATGATTTGCAAAGCTGTCATCCAGATGGCCAAATCTTCCTAGAGAGCCAATACTGCAAACTCTCTGTATATTTCTGTCGCATGTTCTTTTCTTCCAGTAAATGTCATTCCCTAAGTCTGAGTTATCTTCACTCTCTTTTACTCAATCTGTGGTGTGAGTGAGACTGCACAGTGGGGCTCTTGAACACTATGAGTCAGATGATGAAAATTCCCACCTTCTATGCTCGCTTTGTGACCTGACATCCCTGCAGTTCTCTTTGTTCCTCTGAGAGAAAATGACCTGTAGCATGAGGTCTTCAGAGGCTCCCACTGTTGACATTTTTGTTGCTCTGGAAATCTTCAAGCTGCAAATATCCAAGAGAACACCTGGCCACTTGAAAATGTACGATTTTGTGGAATTGAACAGAGTGTTACTATAAGCCCATATTAATGTATTATTTAAGACTCTAACTCCTTTCGTTGGTTTGAAAAGGGGGTGTTTATAAAGTCAAAGTCATGGCCAGGTGGGGTGGCTCATGCCTGAAATCCCAGCGCTTTGGGAGGCTGAGGTGGGCGAATCATCTGAGGTCAGGAATTGGAGACCAACCTGGCCAACATGGTGAAACCCATCTCTAGTAAAAATACAAAAATTAGCGGGGTGTGGTGGCACATACCTGTAGTCCCAACTATGCGGGAGGCTAAGGCAAGAGAATCGTTTGAGCCCAGGAGGCAGAGGCTGCAGTGAGCTGAGATTGCTCTACTGCACTCCAGCCTGGGTGACAGAATGAGACTCTTTCTCAAAAAATAAACAAATATATAAATAAAAAGTCAAAGTCACATGATTATTCATACTTTTATCATCAAATTCAAAACAGATAGTTTGTACATTATTAGCTACTGAAGCTACGGAGTGAAAGAACATAGCATACTGTTACCCATGCTAATCCTTGAAGACAAACTTTCTATTTTTTCAAGCTGCAAATGGAAATGGAAGCTACAAATGGAAAAGTAAAGCCCAATCTTCATTTACAGCTTTAAAAGTTTTATTAGGGCTGGGTGCGGTGGCTCATGCTTGTAAACCCAACACTTTGGGAGACCAAGGCTGGCGGATCATGGGGTCAGGAGATCGAGACCATCCTGGCTAACACAGTGAACTCTACTAACAATACAAAAAAATTAGCTGGGCGTGGTGGTGCGCACCTGTAGTCCCAGCTACTTGGGAGGCTGAGGCAGAAGAATCGCTTAAACCCGGGAGGCGGAGGTTGCAGTGAGCCGAGATCGCACCACTGCACTCCAGTCTGGGGGACAAAGCAAGACTCCATCTCGACAACAAAAAACAAAAACCAAAAAAACAACTTGATTCGTGAGAACCAGTTACAACAATGACTGTGAAGTGTCATTGTAGTTTATATTTCCAAGAGCTGGAAAGGACTTGCTTATTATAAACAGAAGGACTTTGTCCTGCCTGGGGCAATGGAGAGAGGCAGCTATAGTTCACAGACTCTGGAACCAGGCCACCAGGGCTTGGAATCCAGCTCTGCCTCTTACTAGTTTTGTGTCCTTGGTTAAGTCTTCTCTGTGCCTCAGTTTCTTCATCAGCAAAGTGGAAATAATAATGGTATCTACCTTATAGGGTTTTTATGAGGATCGAAAATATGTTTAAAGCACTCAGAACTGTGACTGGCATACAACAAATGTTAGCCAGCATTTCAATAAATGTTAACTGTATTATGCTGAAAGTGCTGTTGGGGGTCTTTCGTTCTCTTTTTTTTGTGTTGTAATTTATCAGGAAATGAGTTCCCTGCTACAGTAATTTTTCATTCTGCTCTCAGGGCCAACTGGAATGAAGCAGAAATGATGAACGAGTCGCCCATCATGACCACGACCGTCACAGTGTCCATGAACCAAGAGCATCCTTGGTTTGTTTTTTAACCACCTGTAAATCTTATTTTTCTTTTGTGTCATGGGCAAGTGTGAAGGGCTTGTATCATCTTATCATTCATTTGTAATGATAAGGGGTAATGATGAGGACTGTTTCTTTTGTTTTTCCCCTAAAATGTTTGCAGGCTCTCAGATATAAATCAGCCTGGGGAGATAAGCAATACAACCAACAAATGTCACACTTGTTCTGGTAACAATTAAAATTTTGTTTGCACTGAATCCTAAGTTTGGGAAGGCATAATAGTCAGGGGACCTGGTGTCACCTTAAGAGTATATGACTTCCCTCCATCCACAGATACAAACAATATTATTCAATTAATGAGGTCAATCCCCCTGTTCCCACAACATTTTTCATAAGCGCTGGCAAGAAACAACATGTAGTAAAGGATTTCTGTTAAACATTACCATTCCCAAAAGAATATGATGATTCCTAAGTAGAACCAATGGCAACTAGTTTTTCTCCAATGCTGTCTTGATTTCTAAAAGCAATCACCTTCATTCAACTGACAGATGACTATAGGGATCCTTTCATGCCAGCGACCTAAGGATTCTTTTTCTCAGAAATCAATGGAGCACATTGTCCCAACACTATTTTTTTTTTTTTCTTTGAGATAGGGTCTCACTCTGTTACTCAGGCTGGAGTGCAGTGGCATAATCATGGCTCACTGCAGCCTCAATCTCCCCTGGCTCAGGTGATCCCCCCACTTCAGCTTCCTAAGTAGCTGGGACTACAGGCATGTGCCACCATGCCCAGTTAATTTTTGTAGAGACAGGGTCTCATCATATTGGCCAGGCTGGTCTTGAATTTCTGGGCTCAAGCAATCCAACTGCCTCGGACTCCCAAAGTGTTAGGATTACAGGCGTGAGCCACTGAACCTGGCCTGTCCCTACGCTATTGACAGAATAATCCCAGAAGGAATTCCCTTCTACCAGCACTTTAATTCAATAATACTGTCTTAGAGTTTCTATGCCAAGATCCTCTTCAGAGTCCATTTATATCTTTAATAATAGTAAAAATATTGCCCACATGTGGCAGATGTAACTGCCAACCCAACAGTCATTTCTCCTCTTTTTCTTAGCTGATAGAAGTCTAATTTTATTAGGGACAGCAATGTGCTCAGCCCAAGGCTATAGGTCATGAGTTGTTAAGCCAATCATAATGATCTCATTTTCCTTTAACAAGTACCTTTCCAGACTCCTTTTAACCTGGCCCATGAGATGCAAGAGGAAGTCTACTGAGTAGCAAATGGGAAGGGTTTGCATCCCTGATAGTGGATTGTTTCTTTTCTGCCCACCCTACTTCTCTCCAACTTGGGATGCTATAGTGAAAACATGGCACCTAGTGCTATGGCAGCCATAATGAAACCACGAGACAAAAAAACATGAAGACCCAAAGTCAACATATGGAGAATGGCAGATTAGACGGTGGGAAGAACTGAGTCCTTGATAACATCATTAAGACACTACCAAATGCTCAATATCACCTACCTCCAAACTAGTAAAAAAAAAAGTCATTATTGCTTTATTACTTTAGGGTGGTAGAGCACCAAAATCCACTCTCTCTCCTTCCATTATAATTTGGTAAGTGGCTGCTCACCTACGTTATATTTCACAGCCTCCTTTGCAACAAGTGTGGCCCTGTAAGTTCTCTCCAATGGAAAATGAGTGAAGGCTCATATGATAACAGGATTGTATTGTACAGGAAAATGTCCATTTTCTAGAGGAGTATACTGAAGTATTTAGCAGCCAATTGTCATAATGTCTAAAATTCACTTAATATTTTCATCAATGGGGTAATTAAAAAGTTTTAGAGACACAGTGGTGATGGTTGTACAACACTGTGAATATAATTAATGCCACTGAATTATACACTTAGCAATGGTCACAATGGCAGTTTTTGTTATATATATTTCACCAAAATTTTTAGAAGTTTAAAAAACCACTTCAAAAAAAATGAAGTACCACCTCACCCAGTAGGATAGCTATTATCAAAAAAACAAAAAGTGCTCTCTGGGCAGGGCATCTCTGAAAGAAAGGCAGCAGCCCCAGTCAGGGGCTTATGGATAAAACTCCCATCTCCCTGGGAAGGGCACCTTGAGGAAGGGGCAGCTGTGGGTGCAGCTTCAGCAGACTTAAATGTTCCTGCCTGCCAGCTCTGAAGAGAGAAGCAGATCTCCCGGCATAGTGCTCAAGCTCTGCTAAGGGAAAGATTGCCTCCTTAAGTGGGTCCTTGACCCCCGTGCCTCCTGATGGGGAGACACTTCCCAGCAGGGGTCGACAGACACCTCATACAGGAGAGCTCTGGCTGGCATCTGATGGGTGCCCCTCTGGGACAAAGCTTCCAGAGGAAGGAACAAGCAGCAATCTTTGCTGTTCTGCAGCCTCCACTGGTAATACCCAGGCAAACAGGGTCTGGAGTGAACCTCCAGCAAACTCCAACAGACCTACAGCAGAGGAGCCTGACTGTCAGAAGGAAAACTAACAAACAAAAAGGAATAGCAACAACATCAACAAAAAGGACATCCACACAAAAACCCTATCTGAAGGTCACCAACATCAAAGGCCAAAGGTAGATATATCCACAAAGATGAGGATACACCAGCGCAAAAAGGCTGAAAATTCCAAAAATCAGAATGCCTCTTTTCCTCCAAGGGATCACAACTCCTTGCCAGCAAGGGAACAAAACTGGATGGAGAATAAGTTTGATGAATTGACATAAGTAGGCTTCAGAAGGTGAGTAAAAATAAACTCCTCTGAGCTAAAGGAGCATGTTCTAACCCAACACAAGGAAGCTAAGGACCTTGAAAAAAGGTTAGAGGAACTGCTAACTAGAATAACCAGTTTAGAGAAGAACATAAATGACCTGATGGAGCTGAAAAACACAGCATGAGAACTTCATGAAGCATACACAAGTATCAATAACTGAATCAATCATGTGGAAGAAAGGATATCAGAGACTGAAGATCAACTTAATGAAATAAAGCATGAAGACAAGATTAGAGAAAAAAGAACGAAAAAGAACAAACAAAGCCTCCGAGAAATATGGGACTATGTGAAAAGATCAAACCCTGATTGGTGTAACTGAAAGTGACAGGGAGAACAGAACCAAGTTGGAAAACACTCTTCAGGATATTATCCAGGAGAACTTCCCCAAACTAGCAAGACAGGCCAACATTCAAACTCAGGAAATACAGAGAACACCACAAAGATACTCCTCAAGAGGAGCAACCCCAAGACACATAATTGTCAGATTCACCAAGGTTGAAATGAAGGAAAAAATGTTAAGGGCAGCCAGAGAGAAAGGTTGGGTTATCCACAAAGGGAAGCCCATCAGACTAACAGCGGATCTCTCTGCAGAAACCCTACAAGCCAGAAGAGAGTGGGGGCCAACATTCAACATTCTTAAAGACAAGAATTTACAACCCAAAATTTCATATCCAGCCAAACTAAGCTTCATAAGTGAAGTAGAAATAAAATCCTTTCAGACAAGCAAATGCTGAGAGATTTTGTCACCACCAGGCCTGCCTTACAAGAGCTCCTGAAGGAAGCACTAAACACAGGAAGGAACAACCAGTACCAGCCACTGCAAAAACATATCAAATTGTAAACACTATCAACACTATGAAGAAACTGCATCAACTAATGGTCAAAATAACCAGCTAGCATCATGACAGTATCAAATTCACATATAGCAATATTAACTGTAAGTGTAAATGGTCTAAATGCCCCAATTAAAAGACACAGACTGGCAAACTGGATAAAGAGCCAAGACCCATCAGTGTGCTGTATTCAGGCAACTGATCTCACATGCAAAGACACACATAGGCTCAAAATAAAGGGATGGACGAAGATCTACCAAGCAAATAGAAAGCAAAAAAAAGCAGGGGTTGCAATCCCAGTCTCAGATAAACAGACTTTAAACCTACAAAGATCAAAAAAGACAAAGAAGGGCATTACATAATGGTAAAGGGATCAATGCAACAAGAAGAGCTAACTATCTTAAATCTATATACACCCAATACAGGAGCACTCATATTCATAAAGCAAGTTCTTAGAGACCTACAAAGAGAGACTCCCACACAATAACAGTGGGAGACTTTAACACCCCACTGTCAATATTAGACAGATCAACAAGACAGAAAATTAACATGGATATTCAGGACTTGAACTCAGCTCTGGACCAAGCAGACCTAATAGACATCTACAGAACTCACCATCCCAAATCAACAGAATATACATTCTTCTCAGCACCCTATCACATTTATTCTAAAATTGACCACATAAAAAACACTCCTCATGAAATGTAAAGAACAGAAATCATAACAAACAGTCTCTCAGACCACAATGCAATCACATTAGAATTCAGGATTAAGAAACTCACTAAAGGCTGGGCGTGGTGATTCATGCCTGTAATCCCAGCACTTTGGGAGGTTGAGGTGGGCAGATCACGAGGTCAGGAGATGGAGACCATCCTGGCTGACACAGTGAAACCCCATCTCTCCTAAAAATACAAAAAATTAGCCGCACGTGGTGGTGTGCACCTGTGGTCCCAGCTGCTCAGGAGGCTGAGGCAGGAGAATGGCATGAACCTGGGAGGCGGAGCTTGCAGTGAGCCAAGATCACACCACTGCACTCCAGCTTGGGTGACAGAGCAAGACTCCATTTCAAAAAAAAAAAAAAGAAACTCACTAAAAACTGCACAACTACACAGAAACTGAACAACCTGCTCCTGAATGACAATTGGGTAAATAACGAAATTAAGGCAGAAATCAGTAAGTTCTTTGAAACCAATGAGAGCAAAGACACAATGTACCAGAATCTTTGGGACACAGCTAAAGCAGTGTTTAGAGGGAAATTTATAGCACTAAATTCCCACAGGAGAAAGCAGGAAAGATCTAAAATCAACACCCTAACGTCACAGTTAAAAGAACTAGAGAAGCAAGAGCAAACAAATTCAAAAGTTAGCAGAAGACAAGAAATAACTAAGATCAGAGCAGAACTGAAGGAGACAGAGATACGAAAAGCCCTTCAAAAAAATCAATGAATCCAAGAGCTGGCATTTTGAAAAGATTAACAAAATAGATAGACCGCTAGCCAGACTAATAAAGAAGAAAAGAGAGAAGAATCAAATAGACACAATAAAAAATGATAAAGGGGATTTCACCACTGATCCCACAGAAATGGAAACTACCATCAGAGAATACTATAAATACCTCTACACAAACTAGAAAACCTGGAAGAAACGGATAAATTCCTGAACACATGCACCCTCCCAAGACTACATCAGGAAGAAGTCAAATCCCTAAATAGACCAATAATAAGTTCTAAAATTGAGGCAGTAATTAAGAGCCTACCAAGTAAAAAAAGCCCAGGACCAGAGAGATTCACAGCCGAATTCTACCAGAGGTACAAAGAGGAGCTGGTACCCTTCCTTCTGAAAATATTCCAAACAATATAAAAAGATGGACTCCTTCCTAACTCATTTGATGAGGCCAGCATCATCCTGATACCAAAACCTGGCAGAGACACAACAAAAAAAAAAAGAAAATTTCAGGCCAATATCCCTGATGAACATCGATGCAAAAATCCTCAAAATACTGGGAAACCAAATCCAGCAGCACATCAAAAAAGCTTATCCACCATGATCAAGTCAGCTTCATCCCTAGGATGCAGGGCTGGTTCAACTTATGCAAATCAACAAGCATTATCCATCGCATAAACAGGACCAATGGCAAAAACCACATGATTTTCTCAATAGATGCAGAAAAAGGCTTCAGTAAAATTCAACACCTCTTCATGCAAAAAACTCTTTTCTTTCTTTCTTTCTTTCTTTTTTTTTTTTTGAGATAGAATCTCGCTCTGTTACCCAGGCTGGAGTGCAGTGGCGCGATCTGGGCTCACCGCAAGCTCCACCTCCTGGGTTCACACCATTCTCCTTCCTCAGCCTCCTGAGTAGCTGGGACTACAGGTGCCTGCCACCACACCTGGCTAATTTTTTGTGTTTTTAGTAGAGATGGGGTTTCACCGTGTTAGCCAGGATAGTCTCAATTTCCTGACCTTGTGATTCACCCTCCCCGGCCTCCCAAAGTGCTGGGATTACAGGCGTGAACCACCACGCCCGGCCCATGCAAAAAACTCAATAAACTAGGTATTGATGAAACGTATCTCAAAATAATAAGAGCTATTTATGACAGACCCACAGCCAATATCATACTGAATGGGCAAAAGCTGGAAGCATTCCCTTTGAAAACCTGCACAAGACAAGGATGCCCACTCTCACCACTCCTATTCAACATAGTATTGGAAGTTCTTGCCAGGGCAATCAGGCAAGAGAAAGAAATAAAGGTATTCAAATAGGAAGAGAGGAAGGGAAGTCAAATTGTCTCTGTTTGCAGATGACATGATTGTATATTTAGAAAACCCCATCGTCTTAGCCCAAAATCTCCTTAAGCTGATAAGCAACTTCAGCAAAGTCTCAGGACACAAAATAAATGTGCAAAAATCACAAGCTTTCGTATACACCAATAATAGACAAACAGAGAGCCAAATAATGAGTGAACTCCCATTCACAATTACTACAAAGAGAATAAAATACCTAGGAATACAACTTACAAGGGATGTGAAGGACCTCTTCAAGGAAAACTACAACCCACTGCTCAAGGAAATAAGAGAGGACACAAACAAATGGAAAACCATTCCATGCTCATGGATAGGAAGAATCAGTATCATGAAAATGGCCATACTGCCCAAAGTAATTTACAGATTCAATGCTATCCCCATCAAGCTACCATTGACTTTCTTCACAGAATTAGAAAAAACTGGTTTAAATTTCATATGGAACCCAAAAAGAGCCCGTATAGCCAAGACAATCCTAAGCAAAAAGAACAAAGCAAGAGGTATCACACAGATGTGACTTCAAACTATGCTACAAGGCTACAGTAACCAAAACAGCATGGTACTAGTACCAAAACAGATATACAGACCAATGGAACAGAACAGAGGCTCAGAAATAATGCCACATATCTACAACTATCTGATCTTTGACAAACCTGACAAACGCAAGAAATGGGGAAAGGATTCCCTATTTAATTTTATTATTAAAAAATTAAATTATTATTTAATTAGCTGTGTTAGAAAAACTGGCTAGCTATATGCAAAAAACTGAAACTGTACCCCTTCCTTACACCTTATACAAAAATTAACTCAAGATGGATTAAAGACTTAAATGTAAGACCTAAAACCATAAAAACCCTGGAAGAAAACCTAGGCAATACCATTCAGGACATAGGCATGGGCAAAGCCTCCATGACTAAAACACCAAAAGCAATGGCAACCAAAGCCAAAACTGACAAATACGATCTAATTAAACTAAAGAGTTTCTGCACAGCAAAAGAAACTATCATCAGAGTGAACAAGCAACCTATACAATGGAAGAAAATTTTTGCAATCTCTCCATCTGACAAAGGGCTAATATCCAGAATCTACAAAGAACTTAAACAAATCTACAAGAAAAAAGCAAACAACCCCATCAAAAAGTGGGCGAAGGACATGAACAGACACTTCTCAAAAGAAGACATTTATGGAGCCAACAAACATGAAAAACACTCAGTATCACTGGTCATTAAAGACATGCAAATCAAAGCCACAATGAGATACCATCTCATGCCAGTTACAATGGCAATCATTAAAAAGTCAGGAAACAACAGATGCTGGAGGGGATGTGGAGAAATAGGAATGCTTTTACACTGCTGGTGGGAGTGTAAGTTAGTTCAACCATTGCAGAAGACAGTGTGATGATTCCTCAAGGATCTAGAACCAGAAATACCATTTGACCCAGCAATCCTATTACTGGGCGCATACCCAAAGGATTACAAATCATTCTACTAGAAAGACAAATGCACACATATGTTTGTTGTAGCACTATTCACAATAGCAAAATCTTGAAACCAACTCAAATGTCCATCAATGATAGCCTGGATAAAGAAAATATGGCACATATACACCATGGAATACTATGCAGCTATAAAAAAGGATGAGTTCATGTCCTTTGCAGGGACATGGATGAAGCTGGAAACCGCCATTCTCTGCAAACTAACACAGGAACAGAAAACCAAACACCACATGTTCTCACTTATAAGTGGGAGTTGAACAATGAGAACACATGGACACCCCGAGGGGAACATCACACACTGGGGCCTTTCAGGGGGTGGGGGGCTGGGGCAGGAAGCATTAGGAGAAATACCTAATGTAGTTGACGGGTTGATGGGTGCAGCAAACCACCATGACACGTGTATACCTATGTAACAAACCTGAACGTTCTGCACATGTACCCCAGAACTTAAAGTATAATTAAAAAAAAAAAAAGGAAAAAAAAAGTAACAAGTGTTGGCAAGGATGTGGAGAAATTAGAACCCTTGTGCATTGTGGCTGGGAATGCAAAATGTTACAGGTGCTGGAAAATGGTATGGCAGTTCCTCAAAAAATGAAAAATGGAATGACCATGTGATCCATAAATTTTACTTCTGTGTATATAACCATACAAATTGGAAGCAGGGACTTGAACAGATATTTGCATACCCATGTTTATAGCACCATTATTCACAATAGCTAAAAGGTGGAAAACAAGTGTTCATCAATTGATGAAGGGGTGAATAAACTGTGGTCTAGACATACAATGGAATATTATTCAGACTTACAAAGGAAGGAAATTCCGATACATGCTGAATTATGGATTAACTTTGAAGTCATTGTACCAAGTGAAATAAGCCAGACACAAAAGTAGTGAAATTCACAGAATTAGCAGTGAAATTCACAGAAGCAAAAGTGGACTGTTGGCTGTCAGGGGATGGGGGAAAAGTGGGAATGAGGAGTTATTGTTTAATGGGTATGGAGTTTCAGTTTTGCACTGAACTGCACGCTTAAACATCATAAATTTAATGTCATGATAATTTACCACAGTTTAAAAAAAAGACAGTCATAAGGAAAATGTGTGACTAAAATCTGGTGTGTACCAACAAAATCTGTTGACCTTAAAAAAAAAAAACCTGTCACCTGACCTAACTTGGAAAGCAGGCTACATTTCTATTGAGCCTCTACCCAGACTGATTTGCAAAGAGAGATACAAAAGAAAGAAGAGGAAGAGTTTAGAAATTTGGTGTCTTGAAGGGTTGGAAAAGCCAATAACTTCTATACCTCAAACAGCAAGAGATTGGAGATGAAAATAAGGGTTCTGCCTTCCCTCCCAAGTCTGCTGTCTCAGAGCGCTCCATGTAGCTGCCACTACATTGTGAGAGGAAAACATGGAGGGCAAGGAAGCAAAGAAATAAAGCAGGCAGATAGCCCAGGTCTTGGAAAGAAGGTTGGGAGAGAAGGCTGGCATGTGAACTGGCTGGAAGTTCTGAGTACCTGAACTGCATTAGCAAAGGGACCATAGCCAAGTCAGTAAAATGACTGTTGCACTCTCAAACTTCCAAATTGGCACCAGCAGGCAGTGGGCTGCAAAAGCTGAACAGCCACCAAGGAGCGGATAACCCCAGCACCCACTTTAGATTTGGTGAAGGAGGAAACTGAACACAGAGAAGCCCCTTCCCCAAGGGCAAGGCCAAGGGACACCAAGAGCATGAGCAAGGGCTCTCCGGAAGAACAGTACCAGAATCTAGTCAGGGCAGCTCCTCTTCCGCCGGGGCAGGGGGCCTTCCCATTGCCTGCCGCAGGATCCCAGCCCTGCTATGGACCAGCGGCTGCTGTGTGCATTTCCTCCTCCTCTTTTTCCAGTGGGAGTTTTAATTGTGTTTTCTCTGCTCCCTGTTCTACCGTGGTTTATTGAGTGTGAGTATGAGTGCAGAAGTGGGGAGATAACTTGCCTTTTAGTTCCCAGGTTGCAAGACCATCAGGAACCATGCTGGAACGTAATGGAAATAATTCATATGTTACCCAGTGACCATGGACTTTCAGGCAGTGCATTCACTGGATGGGGCGTTGGTTTGTCTCCCTTGGGATGAAGCAAGTGTGTTCTATGTGTAGAAATTGGGGTGTTCACTGATTCTTGGTGGTCAGAGGCAGTGATTCCAGCAAAGACGGCCAGCTGACTATGAACACCCATTCTTCTCTTCTTGCACTGTGTCAGAAGAATAGCTAGGCACATGGCTGCCTGGCTACCTGACTCTCCCCATTTTCCTCTGCACTGTGAAGTAGCCACTGAATTAATTCTTGCCAGTGAAATGCAAGCCTGCCTGGCACATACTCATTTCCTATGAACTGGGACATGATGACCAAAAGACAGGAGCTATGCTGTAGATAGCCTGGCTATCACGAGACCCTTCTCCCCTCAGAGATATGAAATAGCCACCATGGACTGTTACATGAAAAAACAAAATTCCTTTTTAAGCCACATTATTGTTGCCTTATTGTTGTTATAGCAGCTGAATATTTCACTCTAGTTAATACATTCAGATACTCTGTTAATTGAAGCCCAAACACCTTACCTGATGTTTCACCCTATTCTCTATAAAAAGGACAAAGTCACTGTGTTCATCAGCTACTTGAGAGGTACATTGATTCTGAGGTGACACTAACTTAACAGAACCCTACTGGTGAATCCACTGATACCCAAGAGTTCCAAGCGACTGGGTGGTTCCCCTCAGCACAGGGAGGAAGTAAGGCCAGGGAATGGGTTCCTCACTTAGCAGTGGCCCATCTTTGACATATACAATTTTTAGAAAGGTTTTATAAATATGCACACATACATCTTCCTTAAACATTTCACTGTATTTTACTCAGCACAGTCCCCTGAGAAGTATAGGAATGTATAGGTAACATGACTAATTTCATTTTATAGATGATACAGTGAGGTGATTACTCCCAATATAACTGACTCAGCAGTTCTAAAGAAATCTCTTGGCCAGGTGCAGTGGCTCACGCTTGTAATCCCAGTACTTTGGGAGGCCGGGGTGGGCAGATCACGAGGTCAGGAGATGGAGACCAGCCTGGCTAACATGGTGAAACCACGTCTCTACTAAAAATACAAAAAATTAGCTGGGTGTGGTGGCCGGTGCCTGTAATCCCAGCTACTTGGGAGGCTGAGGCAGGAGAATCGCTTGAACCCAGGAGGCGGAGGATGCAGTGAGCTGAGATCGTGCCACCGCACTCCAGCCTGGGAAACAGAGCGAGACTCTGTCTCAAAAAAAAAAAAAAAAAAAAAGAATCTCTTCTAGTCCTTCAACCATATGCAGTGATTTCATGTGCCTTCCTATCCCTAAGGCAAAAACAAACAAACCAAAAAACCAAATCTGTAGGGCAGCCTGACCACAAGCTAACTGAAAATGAGATCCTTGTGCCTGGAAGCCCCTGGTCTACAGCTTTGAAATAGCATCACAGCAACCGTCTTTCTGGCCCATAGTCACAGCTCCAAGTGCCAAAACAAACAGTGAGCCTTCACAATGCTGGCTCTTCTTGCTAGGCTCTGACATCAACACCTCAGGCCAGCTTCAGTGAAGAGAAACAACCAAACATGAAGCAAACCAGAGCACAACAAGAAATGTACCACCCAGATCCCCAGAGGACAGACAGGCCCAGAAAGCTCAAGAGATGGGAACCTGAGAGGCAAATTCAGGTTGAATCTTATGTGGCTAATGGTAGAACACAAAGACTGAGAAATGCCAGGCGAATGCATTTGACCATCAAGCCCCAAACACTAAACTCGGACCTCCTCCTCAAACAAACTGGCTGCTCAGTGGATGTGTTATACCAGGGTGATAGTCAAAATGATAATTCTTCCATGCTCCATTCTAATGGGAATTCAGAACACAGCAGGAACCATGAGCACATAGCCTGGATCCAGAATCTCTGGTTTCAAATCCAGGCTCTGCCACTTAGTAGCTGGGTGATGCTGCACAAACTGCTTAAACTTCTTTAAGCCTCAATTTTTCCATCTATAAAATGGGGATCATAAAAGTACCTATTTCCTAGGGCCCCGGTGAAGATTAAGGGAGTTAACATACATGAGACTATTTGACAAGCACATGGCAAGCATTCAATAATTGGAAGCTATTATTGTTGTTATAAATGGTTGTCTCAGTACCACTGATGCCCATCCCACTTGTGGTCCAGGAAAAGAAGGTAAAATTGCAGATCTAGTCTAGCTGAAAGATGACTGCTTAGGAACTCAGTGAGAAACCTGACAGAGGATGTAGAATATGCTTTTAATGTCCTCTTGGTGAAGTAGAAGGAACAAATCCTTAAAATAGTCTCTTAGAAATTACTTTACGCTGATGACTTCTTTGGAAGGACAAAACACATGTGAAATATACCAGATCATAGGTTTCTTGTTGGAGTTCACACCGATGATGGGGAAGGTTGCACATCATCCTGCATCCTTCCTATGGCCAGAAGAATTAATCAACAACTCAGAACCCGAATTCCCCAGAACACTTAGGACCACTACATCACCAGAATGAAAAACAGTGAGACCAGGGACTTGTAAAATGCAGTTAACTGCCTGATGCCTATCCTTCCAAAGCCTGTTGGTGCTCCACACACCTCGTGAAAGGTGACTCAGTGCAGTTTCTCACTTCATACAGTACCTGGTACAAAAACCAACCTGGAACAGACCTTGTAAATGATCAACCTTCCCTATTTCCTCAAATCCTCTCTCATTTCCCACCAATGATAACATTTTCATGTTTATTTTAAGCACTTATAAGGTTACAGGATATGAATAAGAGGGTGTCCTCAGAAACAGGAGCAAAAGCAGGAAGATCATTGTGATGGTTAATTTTAGGTGTCAGTTTGACTGGGCTAAAGAATGCCCAGGTATCTGGTAAAACATTATTCCTGAGTGTGGTTGTCAGGACGTTTCTGGAAGAAATCAGCATTTGAATCAGTAGACTGAGTAAAGAAAACTCACCCTTACTAATGTGGGAAGGCATCACCCAATCCACTGAGGGCCCCAATAGAACAAACAGGCAGAGGAGGGATGAATTCTCTCTTTTCTTGTGCTGGAACACCCATCTTCTACTGCCCTTGGACATCAGAACTCCAGTCTCTGCCTTGGGACCACAGACACATACCTGCACATCTCCCAGGCTCTGAGGCCTTCAGCGTCAGACTGAGAGTTACATCATCGGCTCCTCTTGCTCTCAGGCCTTCAGACTTGGACTGGATTGTAACACCAGCTTTATGGGGTCTCCAGCTTGCAGATGGCACATCATAGGACTTCTGGCCTCCATAATTGCCTAAGCCAATTCTCATAATAAATCTCCTCTTAAATATCTCCATATATCCTATTGGTTCTGTTTCTCTGGAAAACTCTGACTATACAGTCATCAGCAAAAGTGGCTCCATAGTTAATCAAGAAAATGAAGCAACCAAGAAAATGAAGCACATAGAGCAATAACATATTCTAACAACTTGCAAGCGCACCGCTAAGAGGACTGACATGTTTCCCAACTCTCCTTACAGAGACTAGCAAACATTCTCAGAAAGTAGTGACTGGGCTGGGCGTGGCAGCTCATGTCCGTAATCCCAGCACTTTGGGAGGCCGAGGCGGGTGTGAATCATCTGAGGTCAAGAGTTGGAGACCAACCTGGCCAACATGATGAAACTCTGTCTCTACTAAAACTACAAAACTTAGGTGGGTGTATTGGTGGGCACCTGTAATCCCAGCTCCTGGGGAGACTGAGGCAGGAGAATTGCTTGAACCCGGGAGGTGGAGCTTGCAGTGAACGGAGATCACGCAACCGCACTCCTGCCTGGATGACAGAGTGAGACTCCATCTCAAAAAAAAAAAAAAAAGTAGTGACCGGCATGAGCTGCTCCATGCCCTGGCCCCTGGCCACCGTGCCCCTCAGCGACTCTCCAAAGGCTCCAGTGTTGCTTACCAGACCCAGGATGCACTGGGCTTTGGTCCTGGGTTACCTCTACAGGGCAGTCCTCTCCTGGCTGTCCCTTTACAGCTTTTTATGCCAGCTGCCTTCTTCAGCCGCCTCTACTTCCCTATGAAGCGGATCATATGTTGGCACCATTTTCCTCTCCTAGGTGGGAGGGTAGGGCAGGGTGGAGGTTGGGGGAATCATCCTTTGAGACATACAAGGGGTTTCTCCTTTTGTTCCCTTTACCATTCCTAGACCAGCAGGCTCCTCCCTACTGGGGTTTGGCTGCCCAGTTTCTAGACAATGGGCACTGCTGTACCTTTCAGGACTTGCCACCTGCCTGCACCACTTCCTTCCCAGCAATGGAACCTGACTAATTCACCTTTAAAGCAGCTCTATGGTACTTGGTAGAGTACAAAAAATGGACTGAGAGAATATTCTTCTTTTAGAAGTAGCTCATCAGTTATTAGATAATCTGTTCTCTTCCTTAGAAAATTATTTATAGCATTTTATTTGGATTCTCAAATCAGTTATACTCCCCCCAATATTTTGAATTGTTCGTCGCCTGGGATGAATTAAGGGCAGTTTCATTGACTGAAGAAATTGAACCATTAGCGTTCTCAGTGTGTCTGAACAGTGCCGTATGGGGGAGAAAGCTGCTTTGATTCAGAGGACGAGTGTTAGTCTTCTGCAAAGAAACAACCTGACGGCAAAGAACAGCAATCTGCCAAACCTGCTCGACAGAAATATCCTCACTTCTTTTGTTGTAAATCTATATTTATCTGTCACCTTTTGGCCTACAATATGGTTTTCTGAACAGAGTTACTCACCAGAAAGGATTTTCCTAAGCAAATGACTACTGTTGCTTTAACCATATGGTGAATGCTGTAGTACCCCCTTATCCACAAGGGACACACAAATGCCATGACCCCCAAGAGATGCCTGAAATCTTGGATAGTAACAAATTCTACATATACGATGTTTTTTCTTTTCTTTTCTTTTCCTTTCGAGATGGGGTCTCACTCTGTTGCCCAGGATACAGTGCAGTGGCCAAAAATTGGCTCACTGCAACCCCTGCCTCCCAGGATCAAGCTATTCTCCTGCCTCAGCCTCCCCAAGTAGCTGGGATTACAGGCACGCACTACCACGCCCAGCTAATTTTTGTAATTTTAGTAGAGATGGGGTTTTACCATGTTGGCCAGGCTGGTCTTGAACTCCTGACCTCAAGTGATCCACCCGCCTCAGCCTCCCAAAGTGCTGGGATTACAGGCATGAGCCACCAAGTCTGGCCACGATGTTTTTTCTATACATATGTGCATATGATAAAGTTTAATTTATAAATTAGGCAGAGTAAGAGAGTAACAACAATAATAAAATAGAACAACTATAATAATATGCTGTAATAAAAGCTATGTGAATATACTCCTCCCCATCTATTTCAAAGTATCTTCATATTTTTGGACCTCCGTTGACTATGAGTAACTGAAATTGTGGAAAGTGAAACTGCTGATAAAGGGGTCTACTGTACATTTCTATTCTGGTTTACAAAAGTCTTATAAATTTGTCATTGTGAGGTGGTCTGCAGTTTGTGTGCCTTCTAGTGAATGATGAAAGAAACCTGTCACTCTGAGGGCTTGGACAGTGGACCTGGGCAGACTAGTCTTAGGCATTTTTGTTACCTTTATATTATCTGGACTGGTGAATTATATAGACATGCAATTCATAATTGGGAAGTAAAGACGCCCAGTAGTGCCATGCCTGAAACAGTTAACTGTTAATGCTTCAATATACATCCTCCCAGGTTCTCCCTCACATATGTGTAAGTGTGAAATTTTTTACTTAACCATGCAATGTGGACACCTCAATGTGGACACCTTTCTATGTCAGCACCCACGGGTGTCCTCCTGATCTTGCTCCCCAAACCTGCTTTGTCCGCAGTCTGCCTTGCTCCATGAATGGTGGCTCCATCCTTCCTCCTTCTCAGGCCAAGAGCCTTGAGATAATCTTAGACACTTCAATTTCTCCCGCAACCCACATTCAATGTGCCCAAAATCCTGAGCCAAAATAAGAATTGAACTTGCTACAGCAGCCAGGGAGATACTGTGATAGCACTGATCAGATCATGTCATCCTTTAGCTCAATACCCTGCTAAGGCTGGGCACAGTGGTTCACACCTGTTATGCCAGCACAGAGGTGGGTGGATTGTTTGAGGTAAGAGTTCTACACCAGCCTAGGCAACATAGCAAGACTCCGTTTGTACAAAAAAATTTAAAAATTACCCAGGTATAGTGGCAGATGCCTGTAGTCCTAGCTACTCAGAAGGCAGAGCCTTGAGTCCAGGAAACTGAGGATACAATAAGCACTATGATCATACCACTGCACTCCAGCCTGGGTGACAAAGTGAGGCCCTGTCTCTAAAAATAAACAAACAAAACACACACAAAAACTGGCTAAGCCCCTACATCAGAGCACCTGTCCCTTCTTCTCTGACTTTACCCACTACTCACCCCTGGCTCCAGCCATTCCAATCTCCTTGCATTACTCAAACACATCAGACACCGCCCTGCACAGGCCACACATATGGTGTACTGTCCCCTGTCCCACCAGAAAGGCACATGGCTGCTCCCTCACCACAAGTCTTGGCCAAAATGGTACCTTCTTGGCGAAGCCTTCCCTGAGCATCCCATTGAAAATCCCCTCACCCCTAGAATTTCCTGTGTCACCCTGCTATATTTTTCTCCATAGCACCTAATATTACATTTTATCTATTTTAATCCCAGACTTTCTTCTTTCACTAATTGCAAGTTCCATGAGGGTAGGGATTTTTACCTTTTGCTCTTTGTTTTTCCCCAGTCTCTAAAACAAGACCTCACCCATAGCAGTGCTCAATAAGTATCTGGTGAAGAATAAATGAAAGGCACTGTGCTACAAAATGGGAAATACAAGATTGAAAAAGGCAAAACACAAGCAGAAGCCTTGGCTAAGGGAACAGAAACGTAAACAAGTAACTATAGCATGCGGAACAGCCTGAAAATTGCCATACCACACATAGAAGATGAATTCTTACGTCTACACAGTACGAGTGATTAATTCTGCCCATGGGGATTAGAACAGGGTCCACGGAGAGGGTAGCATTCGAGCTGGGCCTTGCGTGATAAACAGAATTGTAAGATACTGAAAGGGAATGGAAGGATATCAGCAAGAGTATCTTGGTGAACGGGAAATGCAAAATGTTTGTGGAGAAGACTCAGTGATGCAGAGGGGATGACACACAGGTAACTGGTTGAGGAGATGTGAGGTGAGGTGAGATTAGTGGGAGGTGAGGTTAGTGAGGCATCCCCAGTCAGACTGTGTGGGGCCAGGACAGAATGCTCAGGAGGGGGACTGAAGGGGCCATGCTCGGGCAATGGGCAGCACTGACTTGTTAGTGATAAGGTGAAGATGATGCTTGGAGGATTAAATCTGCTCTTTGGGCTGGGTGCAGTAGCTCACGCCTGTAATACCAGCATTTTGGGAGGCTGAGGTGGGAGGATTGCTTGAGCCTGGAAGGTCGAGGCTGCAGTGAGCCATGATTGCACCACTGTACTCCAGGCCTGGACAACAGAGCAAGACCTTTATTAAAATAAAAAAAAAAAAATTGCTCTTTGTTTGCTCTTTGTTTATGGTATTCTCCAAAACCATAAAAACATGGGAGGTAGAAACAGGTTAGGAGGCTACAGGAAGAACCACCACCCCCATATTCTAACCACAGCTCCCTGCCTTGGGAGTCCTCTGGTCTGAAATGGTAAGACTGAGTGTGGCCAATCCTGCTTATCTCACCAAAATCCACAAGCAACGAAAGTGAAACAATGTGGAGAGACAAAAACACTGGACACTTTCGAAATGGCTTTGAGAAGATGGGAGTAAGCTCCAATAAGACGCCGCAGAACACATGCTGGCAATCAGTTAGCCGGCAGGAGCCCTGGCAATTTTATTTCCTGCTGAGTTAAATGATAAAATTACAAAGGAAAAGAGATGCTTGTAGGTTTATTTCGGTACAAAGGAAATTCAGCATCTTAATGCATGAAATCAAAATTTATACTTCCCTGAGAGGCATCAGATAGCATGGTGTATGGTCTTTAGGTTCTGCATAATGATAAAAGAATGAAAGGAAAGACAGATGTTACAGAAAAAACCGTTTAATAAGACTTGTTAAAGCACAGTAAGGCTGACTTTCTTCAGGACCATGGAGACAGGTACAGGGACATCCGCAATGCAATTTGCAGTTAGGAAGAGAGACTGAGCTCAACTCCAAATACAGCACGGGCAAGTGGGAATCTATAGCCAAGAAGCTGGGTGGGGGGGCAGTGGACAGAAAATTACTAAGAGGAAATATCAGGGGTAAGAGGGGATTCCGGCTAAACCAACCTAACGGGATTCTTGCCGAAGACACCAGGGTGATCAGATGGCACCTAGGGGATGGTGGGGAATAGAAACCTGACATGGAGAATGATCAGGTATTGAAGGCTGGGATTGTTTTGCTAACACTGGATTTTACAAGGCATTCACAGGTGGGCCCTACACACGTGGGGATATGTGGGAGCGGCCGTGTTGCCAGGAACATGTAAGGCAAGGGCCAGAAGGCTGCAGTGGATCCAGTTTCTAATGGCCAGAATTTGTATATCAAAGGTTGCCAACCTGGCTCTAAGAGCCAGGGCCTTACAAGAAACTTTTACGGAAATGCTTTAAAAAATGAAAACTTCCCAGAGACCCCTTTTCCTCTCTATTTGCCTAAAATAATTTCTTAATAACTCCTACAACACAAATAATCTTTTTTCAAAAATAATTCAGGCTGGAATACAGTGAGGTGATCTCAGCTCACTGCAACTTTCACCTCCTGGGTTCAAGCGATTCTCCTGCCTGAGTCTACTGAGTAGTTGGGATTACAGGCTCCTGCCACCACACCTGGCTAATTTTTGTACTTTTAGGGGAGATGGGGGTTTCATTATGTTGGCCAGGCTGGTCTGCCCACCCTGGTCTCCCAACGTGTTGGGATTACAGGCGTGAGCCACCACACCCGGCCTCAAATAACTTACTTTATTAAAACACAACAACTTTGGGAGGCCGAGGTGGGCAGATCATGAGGTCAGGAGATCGAGACCATCCTGGCAAACATGGTGAAACCCTGTCTCTGGCCGGGCGCGGTGGCTCAAGCCTGTAATCCCAGCACTTTGGGAGGCCGAGACGGGCGGATCACGAGGTCAGGAGATCGAGACCATCCTGGCTAACACAGTGAAACCCCGTCTCTACTAAAAATACAAAAACTAGCCGGGCGAGGTGGCGGGCGCCTGTAGTCCCAGCTACTCGGGAGGCTGAGGCAGGAGAATGGCGTAAACCCGGGAGGCGGAGCTTGCAGTGAGCTGAGATCCGGCCACTGCACTCCAGTACCGGCGACAGAGCGCGACTCCGCCTCAAAAAAAAAAGAAACCCTGTCTCTACTAAAAATACAAAAAAAAAAAAAAAAAAAAAAAGGTTAGCCGGGCGTGGTGGTGAAAGCCTGTGGTTCTAGCTACTCAGGAGGCTAGGGCAGGAGAATGGCATGAACCCAAGAGGTGGCGCTTTCTGTGAGCCAAGATCACGCAAAAAACAAAACAAAACAAAAAAACACAACAACTAAACCATGACCGTAATTCAAAATTAGGTTACAGAATCTAAGTTTATTTCAGAAATATTTTAGTTTTTGATTTTTGTGTTGAAAACAAAATCTGTTTTTTCTTTTTCCAAAAACATTCATTGTACATTTAGGTAGACGTTTCTAAAAAGAGAGACATGTGTCTTGGGACCCCCATGCTTCATTATTTAGCTGTGAATGACTACCCATTTCTTTTAAATCACAAACAAATTACTTGTAGCTTTCTTTAGTCTCAGCAGAAAATTACTGAAGTAATTGTCTTTATTATGTCTTTCCTTCTTATTTATATAACCACTGAAGAAGGAGATTTTCATTCACTTGACAAGTATTTACCCATTGCCTTCCCTGGGTCAGGTATTGTGTTGGGTAGTGGTAAGGGAGGAGACCACCCCTCATATTGTCTTATGTCCAATTTCTGCCTCCAAAGAAAGAAAAAGTAAAAACTAAAAGGCAGAAATGAAATCCACAGGCAGACAGCCCGGTGCCACACCCTGGGCCTGGTAGTTAAAGATCGACCCCTGACCTAATTGGTTATGTTATCTATAGATTACAGACATTGTATAGAAAAGCACTGTGAAAATCCCCGTCCTGTTTTGTTCCAACCTAATTACCGGTGCATGAAGCCCTCAGTCACATACCCCCTGCTTGCTCAATCGATCACAACCCTCTCACGAACACCCCCTTAGAGTTGTGAGCCCTTAAAAGAGACAGGAATTGCTCACTCCGGGAGCTCGGCTCTTGAGACAGGATTCTTGTCTATGCCCACAGCCGAATAAACACCGTCCTTCGTTAACTCGGTGTCTGAGGAGTTTTGTCTGTGGCTCGTCCTGCTACAGTGGGAAGGTACAATTATGAAAAAGGCAGACTCTGACCTGAAAGCATCTAGAGGAGGAGACAGACATAATTACATAATCACAAATGCAAATGTAGCAAGTTGGATAATGCAAACCAGTTCTACAAAGCCCAGAGTAAGGCAAGCATAATCCCACCAGAGGAAACTGGGACAGATGAATTAGAGGAGGTGACATTAAGATGGTCTGGAAGGAATTCACCAAGTAGATAAAGCTAGACAGGCATTCTGGGCAAGGGACCGTTCAAACAAAGCCACAGAAACGTGCTGTGATTACAAACCAAATGAGAAGGATTTTTACTGATGAGGAGGATTACAGCATGGCTATAGTACCGGGGGAGGAGGAACCTATCACAATGTTCTCAGAGAGAGAACACTGTATACTGAATCAAGCATTGTGAAATCAATGAATTCAAGAAATATTCTGGAGGTAGGAGGCAACAATAGAAAGAATGCTTGAGGCATTTCATTCTTGCAAACCCAGCTAAGACAGGACCAGCAGTACACACCTTTCAATGAATAGAAACTTTAAAATGTACTCTGCTAGTGAATTTGTGTGTTTGGAATAAAGTCAGTTGGGGCTTGGTAAAGGAGAAAAAAAATCGTTGCATTGATAGGATCTGTAGATTTTGTCTTAAAAGGTAGATATGTAAATGAAAGTACATTCTGAGGATCTGATCAATGCTGAAATCGAGTAATAAAACCAGAACTGTATTCTTTCCAAAGTCTAGTTCAGTGATTTTTCTCCACTTCAAGTGGCTACAAACCAGAAAGTCTAATTAACGATGGGAGGTGGGAGGGATGAGACTGAAGATTTATAGGAGATAAAGATTTATGAAAACTCGATAATCAGGATAAAGAAAGGGGGGTAGAATAGCTCTTTAATTAAAAGATAACATTCCATTCTTTGTTTTTCATTGTTTAACAAAGATGAAAAGATATCCAGCCCTTTCTCTCTGGCAGAAAAATGCTTAACAGCTTCTGAATATGGTTACAAAATGACACCCACGATTGTGGATGGACATTAGTCCATTTTTCCAAGCCCCCACAAGACAAGTCCCTAAATTCTGCCACAGGGAGACCATATGATCGCATGCACACAGCCTCATGAATCGGTAGGGTGGCTGTGGTTTGTTCCCTGGGTTGTAAAACTGTCCTTGCCCAAGGCCTGATAAAAGCAGGTAGTGGAAAAAGGCTGCAAAGCCCATTTCTTAGGCAAAAGAAAAAGAACCTTTTCTTTTGTTTTGTTTTTTGCTTTTCAGGCAGTGTTTTGCTCTGTCATGCAGGCTGGACTTGAGGTGGCATGATCATGGCTCACAGCAGCCTCCACCTCCTGGGCTCATGTAATCCTCCCACCTCAGCCTCCATAGTAGCTGGGACTACAGGTGTACTCCACCACACCTGGCTAATTTTTGTATTTTTAGTAGAGACAGGGTTTTACCATTTAGCCCAGGCTGGTCTCGAACTCCTAGGCTCAAGCAATTCTCCCACTGTGGCCTCCCAAAGTGCTGGGATCACAGGTGTGAGCCACTGTGCCCGCCCAAGATAAAAAACTTTGATAGGAAAGTACAGAAAAACATTTTGGGGTTGTGGATGAGGAGATGAGGACAACTATATTTGAATCCAAGGAAGCAATAAGAACAAGTAGAACACATTTCTTCTGGCAATCAGCGCTAGATCCTATCTGCTCAATTGGCCGGGTACTTTGAATGGTCAAACATATCATTTGGCCTTTGGACTCACCCTGCCTAAACAAGTATTTCTTTGGGAAATAATAATAATGACAATAATAATGATGATGACAGGATATTGGCAGCAGTTCATACGCCCTGTGCCTAACATTCTGCCAAGTACTTTACATGGATTCTCTTATTAATCCCTTACAGCAACTCTGTAAGGTGGAGACTATTTTTACTGCCAACTTACAAATGTATAATTGTATACAAATGTATAAAGCCCTACAGAAGTTTAATATCTTGCTCAGGATGACACAGCTAGTAAGCAGTTGAATCCAAGCTCCTTGGCTACTATCACTACAACTAAACTTTATTATCCCGTATGACACTCGCCACTTACAAAAACCTCTCAATTAATTACAATGCTTAGATGGTCTTCTAATTAATTAAAACTCGACGGCCTTGCTTTCGATTCTTTCTGATAGTCTTTCTAAAGTCTATCCTACCTCAGTAAAGACTACATACTGAGCATAATTATGCCTTTCACTGGTGACCGAGGGTCTTCGGTTAAGAATCATGATTTTGTCTCCCAGGATGTCTTCCCCATGTCATTCTTACCCATCTTTCCAGAACTGATTCCACTGTCAGCCAATCCATCTTTCCAGAACTGATTCCACTGTCAGCCAATCTAGGAAAGGGTTCCCTCATCACCTAGACCATACTGGGTCTTTTTTTTTTTTTTTGCAAATAATTGCCCATATCTCCTATTTTACTTCAGAGAGTAAACCTCAGGTATTTCAGCTTCAGTCATGAGATATTGTGGTGGCTTTGTACTGTGTCACCTTGGCTCACCTGACCTGTGTTTTCCAGAGTTTCCTGACCTGTGTGTTTCTGGTCAGAATGGGCACAAGAGACATTTTCACACGTAATTTGGAGGTGAAAGTGAAGCAGCAGCCATTTTTTAAAAATGCTCCCATTTTATTGTGGAATAATTTTAGATGTTCAACACCATTCTGTTCTTATGCTCTGAGGATCAGGGCAGGTGCTTTTGCGGCTCAAACACGAACTTGTTTTCTGTGGCTCCCCGACTTGGTGTGGGGCATCTGCTGGGCCTGCCACTGCTCTCCCTTCCTCTAGATGCTTCTTGGGCTTCTCTGCTGGGTCAGGACTGTTTAGCTCCATGACGAAAGGTACCCTCTTTCTGCAGGACACTCACACCATCAAGGCTGATGAGGGCTGACCGGGTTCCAGTGTCCTTGTGGGTCTGGGTTGATGCTCATGAGTTCTAGCTGAGCTTGTGGCAGGTGGCTTCCCTGTGCTCTCCCGCCATGCTTCCTTCCCATCCATCTTTCCCTTCCCAGCTCTGCCCAGTGGACTTCTAGCTCCAGCAGCAGAAGTGAAGAAAACAGCTTCACACAGTTTAACCAGCTCTACAATTAAGTAAGCTCAAATCTCTGTAAACTGTGTGTGTATCCATCATGGTTTTGCTTCTCTTTGAACCCTGGCATGGATAGATATAAAGGGGTTGAAAGCTTGAATCCAATGAAAACATTGCCTTTGCATGGTAAGGTCTCATTCTGGTAATTTATTCATATCCAGAAGTCAGGTTCAAGGAAAGAAGAAAGGAAGAAAAGGCAAGGAGAGAGTGAAAAGAGGTCATAGGAGCAGGAAAAAAAAAAGAAATTTGTAATAATGTGATATATGTTCACTTTTCACAGGCACCAGGCCTGGTGCTAGAAATACAAAGATTAATATTAACCTTAGACCTCATAATCTATTGGGGAGGAGGACTCTCAAAGAGCTAACTATAATAGATTAAGTGCTATATAATTGGTATGAATAAAGTACTACAGGAACATGGAGGAGAACATCAGTTCTGACAGGACCAGGGAAGGCTCTGCAGGTGAAGCAGCACTGATGCTGGGCCATGAAGAATGAGCCATTCACCAGTGCAGCGGCTCTCAAAATTTAGCAGGCATCAAAATCACCTAAATGGGCTGTTTCAACAGAAATTGCTGGGCCCCACCTCTGAAGTTCTGGCTCAGTAGGCCCCAGGTGGGACCTGAGAATTTGTAGTTCTACAAAGCTCCCAGATGATGCTGATGTGCTCCTGGCCTGGGGACCACACTTTGAGAACCACAGCTCTAATAAAGAAATGTGGGGATGAAGATGGCACGTGTTCCAAACAGAGCAGGGTCAAATGGAGATAGCCATAAAAATTAGTTGGAAATGTATTCCCCCTGCCCACAGCCCCCTCTCTCATTCTCCTTTCTCTCTTATTATTTCTAATTACTTTTCCTTGTCCCTTTTTTTTTTTTTTTTTTTTTTAAAGACATTGTCTCACTCTATCACCCTGGCTGGAGTGCAGTGGTGTGATCTTGGCTCACCGCAACCTCTGCCTCCTGGGTTCAAGTGATTCTCCTACCTCAGCCTCCTGAGTAGCTGGGACCACAGGCGTGTGCCACCAAGCCTGCTTAATTTTTGTATTTTTAGTAGAGACGAGGTTTCACCATATTGGCCAGGCTGGTCTCGAACTCCTGATCTTGTGACCTACCCGCCTTGGCCTCCCAAAGTGTCCTTGTCCTCTTTACCTACCGTCTTGGATGGATCAAGTTTTATGGTGTCTTTGGAGCACAAAAGTGGAAATGTACAGATGGCAGGAGATAACCGGGGTCTCGAGTTCAGGTAAGTGGTCAGGCTGGAAGTGTTGATTTGGGAGTCTACACAGAGTGGTAATAGAGGGAGCATGAAAACAGAGGGCAGTCAGCACACGTGGAGAGTATGTGAAGGGAGAGAGGAGCCAGGAGGAGGGCAGGGGAGAGGAGCACAGAGCACAGGAGAGCCAAAGACAGAGAAGCACCAGCAGTGGGAGGACAAAGGCGATGCTGCCAAGGAAGGGGAGTGGGAACGATCAGAGAGACAGCAGAAGCACAAGAGAGAGTTGTTTTTTGTCTCCCTCCCTACCTCTCTCCCTCCCTTCCTTCCTTCCTTCCTTCTTCTTTTTTTTGATACAGAGTCTTGCTCAGTTGGCCAGGCTGGAGTGCAGTGGCACAATCACAGCTCACTCCAGCCTCAACTTCCTGGGCTCAAGAGATCCTACAATCTCCCACGTAGCTGGGACCACAGGCACATGCCACCATGCTTGGCTAATTTTTTTGACATTTTCTAGAGATGGGGGTCTCACTATGTTGCCCAGGCTGTCTCAAATTCCTGGGCTCAAGCGATTTTCCTGCCTTGCCCTCCCCAAGTGCTGGGATTATAGGTATGAGCCACTATGCCCACCTATGAGAGTTTTGTTACGGAGGTCAAATGTCTCAAATGCCACAGGTGAGGGCTGAAGAGAGGCCAAGGATTGGCTAGTGATTAGATCATTGATGGCCTTTATCAGAGCAGTTTCAGCAGGACTGTGGAGACAGACGTCCCACTGCAATGATTTAACATGAAAGGGAGGTGGGGAAGCAGAGAAAGTGAAAGTGGGTTACTTTCAAGAGAAGCTTGGCTGTGAAAGAAAGGAAAGATGTGCAGGCATGAGTAAAGGGAGACCTACCTAAGAATTAAGAGAGAAATCTGCTTTTCAAAAAATAGAGATTTGAGCATATTTTATGGTCAATAGGAAAGAAGTAGAGGTTGAAAGTATGGAGAGAGGGAGGGAATGCGCAGGTCTCCATGTGCTGCAGGAGAATTCAGAAGAGTGGCTCTCAGCCCAGAAGGGGAGGGCTGAGACACAGGAAAGTGAAAGGCTTGGATCATGCCTGATAATCTCCGTTTCCTCCATGAAAGTAAAACGCAAAGATAACTCTCTCTCTTGAGAGAGGGGAGGAGTCAGAGGGAGGGCAAAGGAGGGATGGAGGAAGCAAGGGAGACAGCAGGTAGTGAGAGATACAGGGGAGTGAAGAGATATGAGTTTGGAGTAATCACTGAGGTGTGAGGAGGGTGAACAGACTTATAAAAAACATCCTGTACAGGGGCCAGGCATGGTGACTCACGCCTGTAATCCCAGCACTTTGGGAGACCGAGGCGGGCAGATCATGGAGTCAGGAGATTGAGACCAGCCTGGCTAACATGGTGAAACCCGTCTCTACTAAAAATACAAGAAAAATAGCCAGATGTGGTGGTGGGCACCTATAGTCCCAGCTACTCGGGAGGCTGAGGCAGGAGAATGGCATGAACCTGGGAAGCAGAGCTTGCAGTGAGCCGAGATCACACCACCACACTCCAGCCTGGGCGACAGAGTGAGACTCCATCTCAAAAAAAAACATCCTGTTCCACACCGAAGGCCTAAATTTGCCTGGAGTTTCTAAGTTTGTCTCCAAAGAATTTTTCTCCAGCAGTGCTCGGCAGCCAATATACAATGGCATAAAAGGTAGATGGCTGTACGAATCCATTCTCACACTGCTATAAAGAAATACCAGAGGCTGGGTAATTTATAAAGAAAAGAGGTTTTATTGGCTCACAGTTCTGCAGGCTGTACAGGAAGCATAGTAGCTTCTGGGGAGGCCTCGGGAAACTTACCATCATGGTGGAAGGCGAAGGGGAAGCAAGCACGTCTTACACGGCCGGAGCAAGAGAGAGTGAAGGGGGAGGTAACGCACACTTTTAAATAACCAGATCTCATGATAACTCTATCATGAGACAGCACTAGGGAGATGGTGCTAAACCATTAGAAACAACGCCCATCATCTAATCACCTCCCACCAGGCCTCACCTCCAACACTGGGGATACATTTTGACATGAGATTTGGGTGGGGACACAGATCCAAACCGTATCAATGGCTAATGGGGGAAGGCAGGGCAGATAAAGCAATATAAAAAGAAGCAGAGATGGAGACTTAGTAAGGAGTAAAGCTCTGGTAACTAAGATGGGAATAACAAGAAGAAAAATAAGATGCCCGAGGAAACCCAAGTCTGGATGAGCTGCACTGAGATGCCTTTGAGACATTTAGGAGAGAAGTACAAGGATAGAAATAGAATCTGCAGTTCAGAAGAGGTTAAAGACAGAGGTTTGGAAGTCAGCAGCACAGAGGTGCTGACTCAAGTAAAGGTCACTGTTGCAATAACCCAGGTGGACTATGTAGAATGAGAAGAAATGATGGAGCCAAGGAGAACACTCATGTTTAGGGGGCAATGGAGGACTGGAGGCTGAAAAATGGTCATGGAAGGGGCAGGCATGGTGGATCAGCTGAGGTCAGGAGTTCGAGACCAGCCTGGCCAATATGGTGAAACCCCATCTCTATTAAAATACAAAAAATTAGCTGGGTGTGGTGACGTGCACCTGCAATCCCAGCTATGTGGGAGGCTGAGGCAGGAGAATTGCTTGAATCCGGGAGGTGGAGGTTGCAGTGAGCCGAGATTATGCCATTGCACTCCAGCCTGGGTGACAGAGCAACACTCTGTCTCAAAAAAAAAAAAAAAAAAAGTCAGGGAAATAGAAGAAAATGAGGAAAGAATGTTGTCATGAAAGCCAAGGAAAGAAAGGTGCAAGACAAAGAGGTGGTTAACAATGTCAAATGTCCTTAGAGTTCAACCAGGACTAGCACTGAGAGGAATCTGCTGGATTCAGAGGTCACTGGTGACATTGGCATGAAAGGTTTTAGTAGGGCACTGGGTCAGAAACCAGGTTATAATTAAGTTGAGAAAGGGATGGGAGGAACTTTGGCTGTAAACAAACAGATGGAGCAATAGTTCAAAGATCAGTCAGGATCAAAGAAAGATTTTTTTTTTTTTTTTTGAGGGAGCTACAGTAAAACAGCACATTAGTACTGAGCATTTGTACAGGCTGATAAAAGGAAGCCAGTGGAGAACTGAAAAGAGAGTATGAATAAGACAAGATAACAGGTTTGCTTATCAAGTTAGCAAACTTTTAATTAAAAGGACAATGCTGGTGAGAATAAAAATTGATATGCAAATATTTCTAGATTTGTCAAATATGTAGGAAGATGCAGCCCACGTTATATTCAGGGATAAATTCGTGGTCTTAGATATTTTCATTATAGTAGAGAAAGAAAGGAGGGAAGGAAGAGAAAAAGATGCACCCTCTTCATGAATTTAGAAAGAAACACATAAGGAAACCACGAGGGTGACAATAACAAAGTAAAAGCAATAATCAATGAGCTTTTTAAGACAGCAAAATTAACATGAAGAAATCCTAGAGCTGCTTCTAAAACCACTATCTCCACCACAGAAAATTGACACATCAAGTGTCTTAAAAAGGAAGATATGCAAAGTAGTGTTATAAAGTATCTATAATATATATTTCTACTGATAGTAGAAATATAGTATATATTTCTGATAGTAGAAATATAGTATATATTTCTACTGTATGTGTGTGTATATGTATGTATATACGTACATCTATAATTGTATATACAAAGAACTTTAAGTTATAGGTAACAGCAATGCAAAATAATTATTGTCTATAGACATGCAAATTCTGTTCTGTCAAGTAAACGTTTAATTGACTCTTCTTTCTCCCACCCTCCCACAAAACAACCACTTTTGCTTCCATTTGCACATTTATTTCAATATTTGTTTATGAATCAGTGTTGGTGGTCCATAGATGTGTCCACTTTCTGAATTCTCTTTTGAACTGGTTATAACATCTGCCTGATTCCCTCACTGATTAACGTATACCATAAAGTAATGCGTTCGTTTATATATTTGTATGAGAGCCATGAATTTATCTTTTTCTGACAGCTATCCTTTAACAGTTGCAAACTTTTAGGGAAAAGCTAATTTTAATGCTAAATCAATTATGCTTGAATATGGAAAATTATGGAAAGCTACTCAAACTTTTGTATAGACTATTTCCAATGACAAAAACTGATAAGCATATCTCCAAAAAAAGAAAACTACAGGCCAATTTTATTTCTGAGTAAAATATATCAACTCTCACAGTTTTGAGCTGATGCAGTTTTACAATTACTTATCAATTTTTTTACATATCCACCATTTATGTCTTAAACAGACAAAAAAGACATCAATTATTACTGTCTTTAGATCTTGTAAGCAGTTTTATCAATTGGTACTTCAGAAAGATCTCTTTTAACTCCATATTTTCAATATATGGATTGTCAGGCAGCTTTCCCAAACATGCCAGTAAGTACTTTGATAATTTTTTAAATGGCCGTAGTTCAAAGAGTAGTTAGTTAGATTTGTAGAAACAAATAAGGAAGACTAAGTCCAAAGCATCAGCCTCTCAATAAAATATAAAGCCACAGAAATGTTTTCTGCACAATGAAAGAGTGTAAATCAGGAAAAAAGTTACCCTTCAGCCCAGGTTTCAGTAGTAACAAATTTGGTTTGTTTTAGAAGAGGTTACCATCTAGAACTTTCACATTACTGAATTTAGTTGCATATTCAAAACCAAAGTTGGTGCTTTATCCCTAATCCCCTTTGAAATCTTGGTTTTAGTAACTGGAGTTCTGCCAGGCAAGCTACATTTTAGAACAAAACCTCTCACAGTTGGTGAGAAATTGCTATTCTAGAAAATAAAACTTAGAATATATAAAAAGAGTAGGCCGGCCAGGCGCGGTGGCTCAAGCCTGTAATCCCAGCACTTTGGGAGGCCGAGACGGGCGGATCACGAGGTCAGGAGATCGAGACCATCCTGGCTAACACGGTGAAACCCCGTCTCTACTAAAAATACAAAAAACTAGCCGGGCGTGGTGGTGGGAGCCTGTAGTCCCAGCTGCTCGGGAGGCTGAGGCAGGAGAATGGCGTAAACCCGGGAGGCGGAGCTTGCAGTGAGCTGAGATCCCGCCACTGCACTCCAGCCTAGGTGACAGAGCGAGACTCCGTCTCAAAAAATAAAAATAAAAATAAAAATAAAAAATAAAAAGAGTAAGCCAGGCGCAGTGGCTCACGCATGTAATCCCAGCACTTTGGGAGGCTGAGGCGGGTGGATCACGAGGTCAGGAGATCGAGACCATCCTGGTTAACACTGTGAAACCCCGTCTCACTAAAAAATACAAAAAAATAAGCCGGGCATGGTGGCGGGCGCCTGTAGTCCCAGCTACTTGGGAGGCTGAAGCAGGAGAATGGCGTGAACCCGGGAGGCGGAAGCTTGCAGTTAGCCGAGATAGCGCCATTGCACTCCAGCCTGGGAGACAGAGCAAGGCTCCGTCTCAAAAAAAAAAAAAAAAAAAAGAATATACAACAAGAGTAAGCCACCACAACTTACTATAAGTTATTTCATAAGGGTGAGGATGGGTTAGGAATTTTATTAATACATGCATTTTTTAAAGAAACAAAAATGTCAGGCCGGGTACGGTGGCTCACACCTGTAATCCCAGCACTTTGGGAGGCCAAGGCAGACAGATCACGAGGTCAGGAGATGGAGACCATCCTGGCCAACATAGTGAAATCCCATCTCTACTAAAAATACAAAACTTGGCTGGGCGTGGTGGCGCGTGCCTACAGTACCAGCTACTCAGGAGGCTGAGGCAGGAGAATCACTTGAACCCAGGAGGCGGAGGTTGCAGTGAGCCGAGATTGTGCGACTGCACTCCACCCTGGGCAACAAGGCGAGACTCCAACTCAAAAAAAAAAAAAAAGGAAAAATGTCACATATACTGAAAAGGCATTGAGTAAGAGTATATACATAATCTTTTTTATTTTTTATTATTATTTTTTTTTTGAGACTGAGTCTCACTCTGTCGCCCAGGCTGGAGTGCAGTGGCCAGATCTCAGCTCACTGCAAGCTCTGCCTCCCAGGTTCACACCATTCTCCCACCTTAGCCTCCTGAGTAGCTGGGACTACAGGCGCCCGCCACCTCGCCTGGCTAGTTTTTTGTATTGTTTAGTAGAGACGGGGTTTCACCATGTTAGCCAGGATGGTCTCGATCTCCTGACCTCGTGATCCGCCCGTCTCGGCCTCCCAAAGTGCTGGGATTACAGGCTTGAGCCACCGCGCCCAGCCCTCATACTCTTTTTTAAAAGCAGCTTTAAGAAGATTGGGTCTAGAAAGCTACTTCCTTGATGTAATTTTTTAAAAGTCCTATCTAAAATAGCACCATTCTTAACTATGAAACCATAATAGAGGCATTCCCTTTAAAATCGGGAACAAATTATGGGTGGATTCTATTAGTGTTTATTTTGCAACGTTCAGGAAGCTTGGACAATGTGAACAGCTAGAAATACTAGGTATAATTCTGTAAAGGAGGAGGCAAAAATAATTTGTTTCCACGTGATAGGCTTATTTACCAACCAAGCCCCTCACCTCAGCCCTGCAAAAGATTTAACTGAAAAACTATTACATTTAACAACAGAGCTTAGCAAAGTGGCTGAATACAACATAAACATCTAAAAATCAACAGCTTTTCTGTGTACTCGCAAAAATAATTACAAGATATAATAGAAAAAAGCCTGTACAATGTGCAAGATGTAACCTATAAAGGGAAAACTTTGCTAAAAGATAAAAAGACATCCCAAATAAATGGAGAGACAGCAAAAAGTTACCAATTCTAGTGCAGATTACTTTACAGCAGTGTATCTCTAAATGGGGTCCAAGGATTACTGCCTCAAAAATCACCTCAGATGCTGATTAGAATGCAGATTCCTGGTTTACAGATACCCAGCTTACAGAATCGGAGCAGAGGGAGGGTAAGATTTCAAAAAACTTGTCTTCATAACATGCTCCCCAAGTGATTGTAATACACATTAACATTTAGAAACCACAGCTTTATGTAGGTTTCATAAAATTCCACGGACATTCCAACTTCATCTAGAATGAGAGCCATGAAGGGGGCTGGCCTAACGTATGTTAAAGTGTATAATACACTTAAACACAAAGTATTTAAAGAAAGTATATCATAAACTTTAGTAATAAAAATAATGTGGTTTTGTAAAAAAAACCAGCAAACAAATCAACAGAACTGAATAAACAGCACCAAGACAGACTCCTACGTTAAGTTACAGAAGTAAAATTGTTTCTGTGTCAATTCTTGCATTCACCAGAGAACTGCTGCATCTTTTTCACCCAGTTTGGAGGGTTTGTTTGGATGAATCTGATGCTACATGGTTGTTTTAGTCCATTTTCTGTTGCTATAACAGCATACCACAAACTGGATAATTTATAAAGAATAGGAGTTGATTTGACTCATAGTCCTGGAGGCTGAGAAGTCCATGATCAAGGGGCTGCATCTTGTGAGGGCTTTCTTGCTGGGACGGAATACGGCAGAAGGCGTCAAATGGTGGGGAAGGGCAAGCACAAGATGGAGAAAAACAGGGCTGAACTCCCGTGACAACTAACCCACTCTCTCAATAACAGCATTAATCCATTTATTAGGGTGAAGCTCTCATGACCTAATCATTCTTAAAGGTCCTACCTTTCAAAACAATCACAATGGCAATTAAGTTTTGGCATGATATTTGGAGGGGAGATTCAAACTGTGGCAATGGTATAGAAGCAATTCAGGTGGGGAGGCCACAGGTACACCTCAGAGGTACAGTGACAAGGAGAAACCGTGCAATTCGCAGTCAGGATGTGTGGCCCATATGTATAAATATGTAATAAAACATCTAAAAGGGCCTTCAAGTTGGAAGAAAAAAGGGAACACTCAAGGAAGTGTAGGCATTGACCTGCGATTGAGTTGTTTCTCACATGAGCAACTCTTTTTGTAGGTTCTAGACTGGGTAGCAGCAGCGGTTTGAGTATTAAAGAATATCTAATATGGGGAAGGTTGCTAGTGTAAGTTAATCTTTAAAATAGGGTTTCTCAGAAGAGGAGCTATTAACATTTTTAGCTGAATAATCCCTCGTTGTGGGGGCTAACTTGTTTACCCTAAGGTGTTTATAACCATACCTGCCTCTACCCATTAGATGTTTGTAGCACCCCATCCCCGCTGCAACAACCAAAAATATCTCCTGACATTGTCAAATGTTCCGGGCAGCGTTGGGAGTATTGTGGGGAGGGGCAAAAATCACCTCTGGTTGAAAACAACTGCTTTAAAGGAATCAGTGAGGAATGTAAGAATTATTTAGGCTGGGCGCAGTGGCTCATACCTGTAATCCCAGCACTTTGGGAGGCCGAGGCAGGCAGATCACGAGGTTAGGAAATCGAGACCATCTGGCCAACATGGTGAAACCCTGTCTCTACTAAAAATACAAAAATTAGCTGGGTGTGGTGGCATGCGTCTGTAATCCCAGCTACACAGGAGGCTGAGGCAGGAGAATCGCTTGAACCTGGGAGGCAGAGGTTGCAGTGAGCCGAAATAGCGCCACTGCACTCCAGCCTGGCAACAGAGCGAGACTCCGTCTTAAAAAAAAAAAAGAATTATTTAATAAATGTCTGGGAAAATCAATTTTTAAACAGGGAAAAAATGACCCACCTATTTAGATACTCATATCACACACATTATAGGTGAAATTATTTCACCTTATGTGAAATAATTATTTCACATTATAGGTGAAATAAAGAGTCAAAGTGTAAAACTATAACATGGCTAGAAAACTTAGGTAAATATTTAGCTAATGTCTGGATAGGGAAGCATTTTCTAAGTTAAAAAACAAAGAAAGAATAGCTAAGCATGATGGTGCATGCCTGTAGTCCCAGGTCCTCAGGAGGCAGAGGTGAGAGGATCACTTAAGCCCAGGAGCTAGAGACCAGCCTGAGCAACATAGCAAGACCCCATTAAAAAAACAATGAAATATTGATATGTTTGACCACAGAAAGCTAAAATTCTGCAAAATTAAAAGGTAAATGACAAACCAGAAAAATACTTATAAGCGATATGACAAAGAACTGGCTAATATTCTTCATATATAATGGTAGTATCCATAAGAAGAGCACTAATACATCAAAAGAAAAATGGGCAAGAGATGTAAACAAATATTTCACAGAAGAACTACAAATGCTCATAATACACAAAAATTTTGTTCAACTCCACCAATTATTAAAGACATTTTAAAATAATGAATTTCCGTTTTTACTCTAACCAAGAAGAAAAGATTTTTTTAAAATGGTAATATTTAATGCAGGTAAAGAGGTAGACAAATGGGTATTCTCCATACCATTGATGATAAATGAGCAGGTGCTTTTACACACTTTGGAAAACAACTGGGTAATAAGTATCAGGAGGCTTAAAAATGCTCCCATCCTTGACTTCGTATTTCTGCTCACACAAATTCACAGTAAGTGTACTGGACTGAATTGTGTCCCTACACAAGATGTGTCCAAGACCTAATCCCCATTACCTGTGAGTGTCACCTTCTTTGGAAATAGAGGCTTTGCAGGTGCAATTAGTTAAGGATCTTGAGAAGCGAGCTTCCTGGATTTAGGGTGGGACCTCAATCCAATGACTGATGTCCTTATACAAAAGAGGAGAGGAAATAGACACACACAGGGAAGGAGCACACATGAAGACAGAGGCGGAGATTGGAATGCTGCTGCCAGGGAAGGCCAGGAGCCATCAGAAGCTGGAAGAGGCAAGGAAGGATTCTCCCCTAAAACCTTCAATAGGAGCAAGGCGCTGCTGACAACTTGGTTTTGGATTTCTGGCCTTCAGGACTGTGAGAGAGTAAATTTCTGCTGTTTTAAGCCACAAAGTCTGTGGTAATTTGTTGTGGCAGCCCTTGGAAACTAATACACTAAGGAAACAATCCAAGATGTGAACAAAAGATATATAAAGATGTTCATCTCTGCATTATTTTTATTTTATTTTATTTGAGACAGAGTCTCACTCTGTCACCCAGGTTGGTGTGCAGTAGCGTAACCTTGGCTCACTGAAACCTCTGCCTCCCATGTTCAAGCGATTCTCCTTCTTCAGCCTCCTGAGTAACTGGCACCACAGGCACCCACCACCACACCTGGCTAATTTTTGTGTTTTTAATAGAGGCAGGGTTTCACCATGTTGGCCAGGCTGATCTCAAACTCCTGACGTCAAATGATCCACCCACCTCAGCCTCCCAAATCACTGGGATTACAGGCATAAGCCACCGCACCCGCCCTATGCATTATTTTATAACAGCAGAAAGTTAGAAAAAAAACTTGAAGCCATGAAAACCAGGGGAAGGAGTAAGTTATAATGTACCTATAATTAATTCGCAGCCATTCAAATATGTTTTTGAAGAATTTCTAATACCATAGGAAAATGCTTACATGTGCAGAAAATTCAGGATATAAAAGTGTATGTACAATGTGATCCTCAAATGTAATTACATATGATATATACTTATTGCCCTGATAAATAAGATGGGTAAAAAAAAAATCTGAAATAGAAAATAGCATATGTCAACAATATACTAGAAGAAAAACAAACCATGACCCAGGAGAGTTTATCCCAGAAAATTTATAGTTGTCATTATCAACATATAATATATTAATGAGTCAAAGCCTTAGAATCAACTCAAAGGATGTTAAAAAGACATTTGAGGGGCCAGGTGCAGTGGCTCACGCCTGCAATCCCAGCACTTTGGGAGGCTGAGATGGGCAGATTACTTGAGCTCAGGAATTTGAGACCACCCTGGACAACATGGCAAAACCTCAACTTTACGAAAAATATTATACAAAAATTAGCCAGGTGTGGTGTTGTACACCCGTAGTCCTAGCCACTCAGAAGGCTAAGGTGGGAGGATCACTTGAGCCTGGGAGGTCAAAGCTGCAGTGAGCTGAGATGACGCCACTGCACTACAGCCTGGGGAACAGAGCTAGACCCTGTCTCAAACAAACAAACAAACACAAAAGACATTTGATAAAATTCAGTGATCATTCCTTACAAAATAGCTAAGAAAACCAGGAATAGAAAGATTCTATAATGAGTATCTCTCTTTTTCTTTATTTCCTTTTTTGAGACGGAGTCTCTCTCTGTCGCCCAGGCTGGAGTGCAGTGGCGCAATCTCAGTTTACTGCAAGCTCTGCCTCCCGGGTTCACGCCATTCTCCCATCTCAGCCTCCTGAGTAGCTGGGACTATAGGCGCCCGCCACCACGCCCGGCTAATTTTTTTTTTTGTATTTTTAGTAGAGACGGGGTTTAACCGTGTTAGCCAGGCTGGTCTCAATCTCCTGACCTTGTGATCCACACGCCTCAGCCTCCCAAAGTGCTGGGATTACAGGCGTGAGCCACCGCACCCGGCCAACTATATCTCTTTTTCAAACTATCATCCAGTATCATTCTTTGGGGTGAAAGGGGAGCTTTCCTATTAAACAAAATTAGGATGAATGAATACTATTACCATGATCATTAACACTATTCTGGTAGTTTTTACCAATTCAGTAAGATGAGAAACAAAAATAAGGGGTCTAATTACAATAACATAGAATTATTATCTGCAACAGCAAGACCAGAGAATTGATTAAAATATTATTGGAATTAATGACTGTTCATAAAATGAATTGGATAAAGGATAAAAATCCAAACAACTTTTAAATATACAGAAAAAAATGGAAACAGATTTATACCCAACAAAACCCATAAAATATTGAGGACTACCTATAAGAAATGTATATGAACAAACCCCACAAAACTACTAAGAGACACAAAAACCTGAATAAATGTTCCTGGAAGGTAAATTATTATTATTATTGTTTTTTTTTTTCGAGACGGAGTCTCGCTCTGTCACCGGGGCTGGAGTGCAGTGGCCAGATCTCAGTTCACTGCAAGCTCCTCCTCCTGGGTTCACGCCATTCTCCTGCCTCAGCCTCCCGAGTAGCTGGGACTACAGGCGCCCGCGACCTCGCCCGGCTAGTTTTTTGTATTTTTTAGTAGAGACGCGGTTTCACCATGTTAGCCAGGATGGTCTCGATCTCCTGACCTCGTGATCCGCCCGTCTTGGCCTCCCAAAGTGCTGGGATTACAGGCTTGAGCCACCGCGCCCGGCTGGAAGGTAAATTATTAATAGAACACTGTGAAGAAAACCTCTCTTGCCAAATTTAGAGATATCAGAAAATCAAATAGAAAAACTTAAGGAGATTAATTTGGAATTTGACAGTGTTTCTAATGTTCATCTGGAAGAAGGAATTGTTGAGGCAAACACCTGCACATAAAATTGGTGTCTAAGCCCAAATAAGTCATAGTCATTCAATGTTTCTACCTCTTTTTTTTTTTTTTTTTTTTTTCTTTTTGAGACAAGGTCTTGCTCTGTTGCCCAGGCTGAAGTGTGGTGGTGTGATCATGGCTCACTGCAGCCTTAACCTTCTGGGCTCAAGAAATCCTCCCATTTCAGTCTCCTGAGTAGCTAGAACTACAGGTACATGCCACCATGCCTGGCTAATTTATTGATGTTTTTGTTGAGATGGGGTCTCACTATGTGGCCCAGATTGGTCTTAGACTCCTGAGTTCAAGCAATCCTCCCCACACCTCAGCCTCCTAAAGTGCTGGGAATACAGTGTGAGCAACCACGCCTGGCTATTACCTATTCTTTTAATTAGTGTTTCGCTACCTGGGAAGCTTCAGAACTGAAGGGTGTTTTCTTAAAAAGGTTTTGCTTTTTTCCCTCTAAGCATTATTATTATTTATATTAATAGTTTGCATCTTATTCCTTTTTATCCTGGCTAAGTCCTTCTAGGGAAATGCAAACCCTTGCAAAGCTCTGGTTATTTAAAAGAAGCACCCATTGAAACATTTTTATTTACATAATTACTATATTTTTATCCTGACATAAAGACAGGTTGATTTATTGTTGTGTGCTGTTTTTTAATTGACAAATAAAAGTTACGTATATTTATGGTGTACAACATGATGTTTTGATATATGTATGCATTATGGAATGGATAAATCAAACTAATTAATATATGCATTATCTCACATACTTATTTTTCTGTGGTGAGAACACTTAAAATCTACTCTCTTAGCAATGCTCAAGTATACGATATATTGTCATTAGCTCTAGTCACCATGACATACAATAGATCTTGTGAACTTATTCTTCTAAGACAGGTTGATTTGAATCCCAGCTCTGTCTCTACTAGCTGTTTGAATTTAAGCAATTTATTGAATCACAGTGCATTCCAATTTATTTATTTTTGAAAAGCAGATTAATGTACCTACCTCAAATATTTGCTATGGGGATGCAGTCACATAATTATTATCTAGTGCAGGGTTTGGCACATACTAGAAGCTTAGTAACGATGATTTATTATAAGTTATATACTTTCTAACCTTCTATTCCTTTCTCTGTATTTCCCCAAAGTTTTCTTACGTAAATATTTAACCCGGATTTGATTCAGTCTTATAATATGGGTAGATCATAGTTGTTCACATGTATGTCTGCTATGCTCAGCTGTAATTTCTTAGAGAGAGGAGGCAATGTTTCATTCATCTACACATCTATACAGCTCCTAGCTCATTGCTGTCCTCATTTCAAATAACCATCGATGTGAAAAAACTGAAGAAAAAGAAGGAACAGAGAGGGGGAAAGAAAAGGAAAATGATGTTGATTATAATAACGGATGTATATGTTTGTACTCTAGCAACAACATTTTATTTCATTATTTCTTAAATTTAATAAAACCTCAGTATTAGATGATATTCTAAATTAGTACAAAGAAATGACTTGAAATGTACAAATCAGACTAAATCAGTGAGGAGCCCAAAACAAGCCACAAATCAATCTGTACACATTTACTGAATTCCCACTATGTACTTAAATACTGAATTCCCACTATGTACTTAAATGACGGTGGGGTTCCGGCTCTTAATTCAACACTCTATCCATGGTTTAATAGTGATGAAATGTTGATATATTAAAACAGCCCAAGTCTCATGTATTCTAGAAAGTCAAGAAATATATACTTATGGTTTCCATAAAAAGTCAAGAAATATATACTTATGGTTCCCATAATAGTAAGAGCCCTGCCTTGCTCTATAATATTATTTTGTTTTACCACATATGGTCTGGACTCTAGGGCTATACTTAACACGCAGTGAGGTGGAAATACAGCTGCCAAGAGAAAAATGTTATTCATTTATTTTTTTACTTACACATACAAAACAAGGACAGTTTTCCTAAATGCCTAACTGGAAAGCTTATAATAATTTTAATATTATCAACTTGGTCTGAGTCTTTAACAAGAAGATATTAATACAAAATGGCATCTAATAAAGCTCTTAAATATAACCAAATGCAAAAATATAGGAGGAAGCCAGTCAATGTTTAGGAAAAGGTAAGGTTTATGGAGTAAGTGGGCCTTGAAGCTGTGGACAAATGTAAATAAATAGAATAGGCCAGGGAGGGCATTTCAATGTGGGAACCATGAAAACAGAAGAAGACAGGATATGGTTCACATCAGTGGGCAGTAAAAGTCTACATAAGCGAGGAACTGGAAGACAAATGTGGACAAATAAAATGGGTTCAGATTATACATGGCCTTGAATGCCAATCCCTGTAGCTTGGATTTGGTCCTGTAAACAAGTAGTCACTCAAGAGGGCTCCCGGATGCAGGGAGACCTTGTGAAAGTGAAGTTCAGGGAAGATGAGGTAAAGCAGGACCTATGCACGAGCCTCCAGTGGCCAAAAGGCAAGAGGAAGGGAAACCAGTGTGGAAACTACTACAGGGTTTTCACACATCAAACCATGGTTATTTAACATTGCCTTAAAAATTTGTAATGCATGGCGTTATCAGACTTATTTCTAAATAGCAAGTGGTGGAAGAAGAGAGTAGGTAGAAGTTCCAGGCAGGTCAGTTCAAGCTCCGTCCTTCTTGGAACCTTATACTTTGCATCAAGGTGATCATCAGTGTCATTAAATGGATCCAGGTGAAAGACACACTAGCTGGACTGGAGAAAATGTGAAACTGAAAGGAATTACCACTAATTAAGACTGGGAAAGACACAATACTGAAAGTACTTCATGGTATGTCCAATAGTGGCAAGACCACATGGAATAAATATTACCTTTATGTGAATGGCACTTTGCAAAACGTTTCATGTACTATATTAATGACTGTTATATATATATATCACTTACTATGTGCCAGGCACAACTAATACAACAACCCTAGGAGGTAGGTACTAGGATCCACTTTTACAGGTGCACAAAAGTAATAACCTGTCCAACATCACATTCCTGGCAATGCTGGAACCAGAATTGGGCCCAGGGGGTCTAACTCCAGGACCTGTGCTCTTAACACTACACTCTGCTGCTTCTCATTCTACTTCCTCTTCAAAACAACCTGTAAAGTAGATAAGATCAATCTTACTTGTTCAACAAATATTTACAAAGTTCTTACTTGCAAGGATCTATCCCATATATTGAGTTTCCAATGGTAGATGAGCCATGATCCCTACTTTCAACCACATACAGTTTAGAGAGCCAGAAAGACAAGTATATCCACATTTTACTGCTGAAAAATGGAAATCTAAGCTTAAATAAATAACTTATCCAAACACACAGCCAATATAGCAGGTGATTAGGCCAGGACTTGAATGCTGATATTACATCTGCAAGTCTAATGCTTATTCCAAGTAACGTTGTTACTTCTTTTTCTGGCCTACTAGACAAAAATGAAAGAAAACAACAATATAAAAACAGAACTAACTAGCCAGATTTCTACAAGAAGGGCCTGATCTTGGATGAAGACAACATTGAATGAAGAGGCTGTGACTCTGGTGCAAAGAGTACAGGTTACCTATGCCAGTATACCATATACTCATTCGAGAGCTAAAAAATGTATCATTTCAAACATGAAATGTCCTGTCATCAATTAATATTTTTCCTAAAATTATTTCAGATGCTCTAGGTAAATCATTCACATAGGGCCACTTCTTTCAAGGAAAATCAAGAGAAACCCTTGTGGGCTGAGAAGCTGAAGACCACTCCAGTCAGTTCACTTCTATAGTAATTAAAACTGTTTTCTATTTTTCCTTCTATCCCTTCAATGCCCCTTAAGGGAGGCCTACAGATCCTCCTTTGATACATAAGAAAATGTTCTCAAACTACCTAACTACACCATCTTGCAAGATTTGTTTTACCAAATTTTGATGGCCTTTCTGAGTTTGTCAGTGTGAACCACTATTATGAACAATCAGATATTAACTGCCCCTCACCAGACGTAGCTGGCAACATCAAGTGCAGCAAATATTCATTAAGTTTTCACTTACTAAGGTGCTTAAACACCGTAGGTGCCATGTCAGTAGGAGATCTTTTGATTTCTTTTTATTTCCCATAAGGGTCCTGTTCAAGGTCAAACATACATGTAAGTGTGAGCAGCTAGTCACTATCGCATGACTTGGAGGATGATAATAGAGGCCTCCTTTGCCCTTAAATACCTCTTGTCCCAGCCTGTCAAAGTGGATGAATTTAAGGAAGAGAAGTTTGATCATAGGGAATTAGCAGGGTTATTAAGGAAGTTAACAGATATTTATTGAACATGCCTGATGGGCCCAACACAATAGAAGGCCCTGCCCACCCGACCCAGCATAAGCACCAGAGTTGACCAGTATCATTAAGATTGAAATGTAGGGCCGAGCACAGTGGCTTATGCCTGTAATCCCAGCACTTTGGGAGGCCCAGGCAGGTGGATTCCTTGAGCCCAGGGGTTTGAGACCAGCCTGGGCAACATGGCAAAACCTCAACTCTACAAAAAAATACAAAAATTAGCCAAGTGTGGAGGTGAACACCTGTGGTCCCAGCTACTTGGGAGACTGAGGTGGGATGATGGCTTGAGCAAGGCAGGTCGAGGTTGCAGTGAGCCATGTTTGTACCACTGTATTCCAGTCTGGATGACAGAGTAAGACTATGCCTCAAAAAAAAAAAAAAAAAAAAAAAAGATTGAAATGTAGTGTTTTTTTTCAGGCTTCCAAGATTGAATCAGGAAGTGAAGCTCTGGAGAGACCAATATCAAGTTCTGAAATTGAAGCAGTAATTAAAAAAAAAATCTACTGACCAAAAAAGCCCCAGACCAGATGTATTCACAGCCAAATTCTACCAGATGTACAAGAAAGAGCTGGTACCAATTCTATTGGAACTAGTCAAAAAATCAAGGAGGAGGGACTCCTCCCTAACTCATTCTATGAAGCCAGCATCACCTTGATAACAAAATCTGGTAAAGATGCAACAAAAAAAGAAAACTACAGGCCAATATCCCTGATGAACATAGACACAAAAGTCCTCAACAAAATACCAGCAAATCGAATTCAGCAGCACATCAAAATATTAACTCCCCATGATCGCGTAGGCTCACTTCTGGAATGCAAGGCTGGTTCAACATATGCAAATCAGTAAATGTGATTCACAACATAAACACAATTAAAAACAAAAACCATATGATCATCTCAATAGATGTGGAAAAAGCTTTCAATACAATCCAACATTCTTTCATGATAAAAATTAAGAAGCTAGGCATTTAAGGAGCATACCTCAAAATAATAAGAGCCATCTAGGATAAACCTACAGCCAACATTATACTGAATGGGCAAAACCTGGAAGCGTTCCCCTTGAGAACTGGAGCAAGACAAGGATGCCCACTCTCACCACTCCTATTTGACATAGTACTGGAAATCTTTGCCACAGTAATTAGGCAAGAGAAAGAAGATAATAAATAGGAAAAGAAAAAGTCAAACTATCTCTCTTTGTGGATGGTATGAATCTATACTTAGAAAATCCTATAAACTTGGCCAGGTACAGTGGCTAATGCCTGTAATTCCAGTACATTGGGAGGCTGAGGCTGGCAGATCACTTGAGGCCAGGAGTTTGAGAACGGCCTGGCCAACATGGCAAACCCTGTCTCTACTAAAAATACAAAAATTAGCTGGGCATGGTGGTACACACTTCCCAGCTACTTGGGAGGTTGAGGAATGGGAATTGCTTGAACCCAGGAGGCGGAGGTTGCAGTGAGCTGAGATTGTGCCATTGCACTCCAGCCTGGATGACAGAGCAAGACTCTGTCTCAAAAACGGAAGAAAAGAAAAAAAAAGCTAAGAGCCAAATCAAGAACACAATCCCATTTACAACAGCTGCAAAACACAAAACAAAACAAAAAATCTAGGACTATATCTAACCAAGGAGGTGAAAGATATCTGCAAGGAGAACTACAAAATACTGTTGAAAGAAATTACAAATGACACAACCGAATGGAAAACATTCTATGCTCACAGATTGGAAGAATCAATATTATTAAAATGGCCGTTCTTCCTAAAACAATCTACAAATTCAACACTATTCCTATCAAACTACCAATGTCATTTCCCACAGACCTAGAAAAAACCTATTCTAAAATTCACATGGAACCAAACAAGAGCTGGAATAGTCAAAGCAATCCTAAGCATAAAGAACAAAACCAGAGGTATCACATTACCCAACTTCAGACTATACTATAAGATTACAGTAACCAAAACAGCATAGTACTGGTACAAAAACAGACAGACTAGTGGAACAGGATAAACCCAGAATTAATGCCACACACCAGCAGCCATCTGATCTTTGACAAAATTGACAAAAAATAAGCAATGGGGAAAGGACTCCCTACTCAGTAAATGGTGCTGGGATAGCTGGCTAGCCATATGCAGAAAAATAAAACTGGGGCCGGGTGCAGTGGCTCACGTCTGTAATCCCAGCACTTTGGGAGGCTGAGGCGGGCAGATTATGAGGTCAGGAGATCGAGATCATCCTGGCTAACACAATGAAATCTCGTCTATACTAAAAATACAAAAAATTAGCCAGGCATGCTGGCGGGTGCCTGTTGTCCCAGCTACTTGGGAGGCCTCCCAAGTGTGAACCCGGGAGGTAGAGGTTGCAGTGAGCCAAGATCGCACCACTGCGCTCCAGCCTGGGCAACAGAGTGAGACTCCGTCTCAAAAATAAATAAATAAATAAATAAAATAAAATAAAACTGGACTTCATACAAAAATTAACCAAGATGGATTAAACATTTAAATGTAAGATTTCAAACTATAAGAATCCTAGAAGAAAACCTAGGAAACACCATTCAGGAACACCTTGGGAAAGAATTTATGACTTAGTTCTCAAAAGCAATTGCAACAAAAACAAAAATTGACAAGTGGGACCTAATTAAGCTTAAGAGTTTCTGCACAGCAAAGGAACTATCAACAAAGTAAACAGACAACCTACAGAATGGGAGAAGAAAATGTTGGTAAACTATGCATGCAACTAAGGTCTAATATCCAGAATTTATAAGAAACAATTAAACAAGCAAAAAACAATAACCCAAATAAAAAATGAGCAAAAGACAGGAACAGACACTTCTCAAAAAAAGACATACAAGCAGCCAATAAACATGAAAAAAAAAAAAAGGTTTAATCAGTTGGGTGCAGTGGCTCATGCCTGTAATACCAGCACTTTGGGAGGCCAAGGTGGGTGGATCACTTGAGATCAGGAGTTCAAGACCAGTCTGGCTAATATGGTGAAACCCCATCTCTACTAAAAATACTAAAATCAGCCGGACATGGTGGCACACGCCTGTAGTCCCAGCTACTTGGGAGACTGGGGCAGGAGAATAGCTTGAACCAGGGAGGCGGAGGTTACAGGGAGCTGAGATTGTGCCATTTCACTCCAGCCTGGGCATTGCAGCAAGACCCTGTCTCAAAGAATAAATAATTAAAAAAAGGTTTAATTATCAGAGAAATGCAAATCAATACCACAATGTGATACCATCTCCCACCAGTCAGAATGGCTATTACCAAAATGTCCAAAAACAACAAATGTTGGCAAGGCTGCAGAAAAAAGGGAATTCTTAGGAACTATTGGTGGGAATATAAATTAGTCCAGTCACAGTGGAAAGCAGTTTGGAGATTTCTCAAAGAAATTGAAACAGAACGGCCATTCCACCCAGCAGTCCTCTTATTGGATATATAGCCAAAAGAAAATATATCTTTCTGCCAAAAAGACACATGCACTCATGTTCCTCACAGCACTATTCACAATAGCAAAGACATGGAATCAACCTAGGTACCCATCAGTGGGGAACTGGTTAAAGAAAATGTGGTACATATTCCCCATGGAATACTATACAGTCATAAAAAAGAATGAAATCATGTCCTTTGCAACAACATGGATGCAGCTGGAGGCCATTATCCTTAGTGAATTCATGAAGAAACAGAAAAACAAATACCATATGTTCTCATAAGTGGGAGCTAAACAATGGGTACTCATGGACATAAAGATGAGGACTATCAGAGAGGGGAGGGAGGATAGCAAGGACTGAAAAACTAACTATTGGGTACTACGCTCACTACCTGGGTGATGAGAACAACTGTATCCCAAACTTCAGTATCATGCAATATATTTAGGTAACAAACTTGGACATGTACCTCCTAAACAGCTGAAATTACTTAAAAAATTAAAACGTAGTTTTTCAGTCATTTAAATATCAAATTTATTTTCAATAACATCTCGTTTATTTTTAATAAAATGTAATACATTTTAAAATATTTACATTGTTCATGCAAGGGGCAGCAGGGTATTGTGGAATGAAGGGCCCCAGAGCAAATTTTCCATCTCCTTTCCCAGCTGCCTTTCTTAGCATGCTGCAATTCAGTCCCTCTCAACCAAAATGGCTCCCCAAATTGCCAAGCTTGTTGGCTGGGCTCTGTGCTAGATGGTGTGAATACGAAGACACAGTCCCACTCCCATGCAACTCATAGATAATTAATTAGGAAACAAGTGCAGCAGCTGGAAATTGGTACAGGAAACCAGGGAGCTCCAAAGAGAGGAAACTAACCCAGCACTGGGGCAGGTTGTGGGCAAGCGAGGAGGCAATGGCCCTGGGCTGGGTATTCAGGGATGTGAAGGCTTTAAGCTGGTGAGGAGGCACTGCATGCAGATACCAGGGCATGGGCAGGGCTACAAGGCACCCAACCATTTGTGTGTGCAGGAAACAGTTTGTGACGCTCAGGGAATCATGAGTAAGGCAGAGAGTGGTGACAGGTGAGCTAGAGAGGTGGACAAGTGACCCATCCTGGGGGTAATGGCATTGCAGCCAATGAAGACCCATGGAGGGGTAACCTCATTTGGCTTTCACTACAGGAAAATGTGTTCATTGGAAATACTTCACAAGGTAGAGATGCTGATAAAGAAGATGAGAAGTACTAAAAAAAAATCCCCAATTTAGAGATAACCACTGTTACATCTGATGTGCAATCCTTTGCACAAATATATATGTGTGCATATTTGCATGCAATTTATTCATATGAATATACACATTTACATATACTAACAAAAATATTTTTCTTCAAAAATAAAATGATTTAAAATGTGGTATATATACTATGGAATATTATTCAGCCTTAAAAAATGAAGGAAATTATGACACATACTACAACATGGATGAATCATGAGGACATTAACGCTAGGTGAAATAAGCCAGCCACAAAAAGACAAATACTATACCTTATGATTCCACGTACATAAGGTATCTAGAGAAATTAAATTCATAGAGAAAAGTAGAACAATGGTTGCCAGGGGCTAGGGGTAGGAGGATATGGGGAGTTGTTTAATGGCTATAGAGTTTCAGTTCTGTAAGATGAAAGAAGTTTTGGAGATTGCATATACAGCAATGTTAAAATACTTAGGACTACTTAAAAATAGTGAAGGTGGTCAATTCTGTTATGTGGATTCTACCACAAGTAAGGATTAAACATGTAAGTAAATAAAATTTAAAAAGTAAATCACTTAACAAAGCTCTTTAAACTTTTTCACTTCTTTTTGTACTCGTCTCTTTATTGGAGATATATACAACTCCGTCAATATTTCAGATGACTGCATAGTATTCTATTGTAGAGATCTACCTTAATTTTTTTAACCCAGGAGAATTATTTTTTAGAATGGAAGAAACTTGCAAATGCTTGTCTGATGGGAAGGAGCTAGCAAAGAGCAGATAGAGGTACAGGACCACAGAAGAGAGGAATATAATAATAGAGCAAAAGCCCTGGACCCAAAGGAGGTGAGAGGAGATGGTATTAGAGGTTCAGGTGATGCACTGGTCTTAAACACAAAGAAAAATGGATATCATATCCTCTGAGGAAAGGAGGCTGATATGGTTTAGTTCTGTGTCCCCACCCAAATCCCATCTAGAATTGTAATCCCCATAATCCTCATGTGTTGGGGGAGGGGCCTGGTGGGAGGTGATTAGATCAAGAGTGCAGTTCCCCCATGCTGTTCTCATGGTAGTAAGTGAGTTCTCACAATATCTGATGGTTTTATATGTGTTTAACAGTTCCACCTTCACATGCTCTCTCTCATGAACTCTCTCTCTCTCACCTGCTGCCATATAAGACGTGCCTGCTTCCCCTTCTGCCATGATTTTAAGTTTACTGAGGCCTCCCCAGCCACGCAGAACTATGAGTCAAAGAAATCTCTTTCCTTGATAAATTACCCACTGTTGGGCAGTTCTTTATAGCCTGTGAAAACAGAGATACAGATGGATATATAAGAAAGAGTTTGGGCAGCTGAGGGAAGTCAAGAGACTAGACGTCTCAATGAAAAAAGAGATTGAGGAAGTAGGGTATGAAAGAGCTGGAAGGATGCACAGTTATGTCCAAAGGATGCACAGTTATGTTCAGCGAATGGGAGAGTGGGATTAAGATTTCTGAGGTGAAAAAAATAGCAGCCAGACAAGAGTTGGGTGGAGGGTTGAGAGTGAGTAGGTATGGTTTAGTGGGGGTGAAGATGCTAAGAAGGTCCAATGGAGTTTGAGGCTGAATTCATCGGTCAGACCCTCTAGGATGATGTCATTGCCATAAGTTACTGCAAGAGTTGGGGGAGAAAGGGAGGTACAGGAAGACATGGAGCCAGATTGTCAGTTCTTTAAGAAATAAACAGGAGTGACTGGGAGCTGAATGAAGAGTTGGGATGAGAAAGGGTGGAAGGGGGTTGCCTCATTCAGCAATGAGACTTAGAGTACATTCTCCAGCAACCCTAAATTCTTTACCATGATTTATTTTCTCCATAGCACATACAGCATACACTATACTATTTATTTTTCTACGGTCTGTCTTCCCCACTATAATATAAAGCTCCCCGAGGACAGAAATGTCCATTTTGTTCAGCGCTCTACCACCAATACCTAGATTATGTCTACACGTATCAATGCTTCAGTAAATCATATTTGAATGAATGAATGAATGAGTAAATCGTAAAGGCCAGTTAAAATAAGGACACTCCATGAGGTTTGCTAAAATAGCAGGGAGAGTCTTCCTTAGGAAGGAGCTATCTTATAGTGTTCAGACTTAGAGGGACAGAAAAGTAAGCCACGGCCTCATCCCAGTGTGTATCTGCTTTTTATTTTCCCCTTTTCACGTGATTCTCTTTTTGATCCTAAAAGACTCAGCTTGGGTGTCACCACCTCTGGAAAGCACCACATGATGTCTCTCCCTTTATCTATCCAGGGCGGCTGCCCCTCGTGTTCTCATGGTACCCTAGGATGCCTCTCAATTAGCATGCATACTCCACTGTATGGTAACTGTTTACATGGCGGTCACTCCACTAGACTGAGTAAGTGTGGCATATCTTAAACATGCAGTAGGCACTCTGGTATAGTTTGGATATTTGATCCCTCCAAACCTCATGTTGAAATTTGATACCCAATGTTAGTGATGGGGACTAATGGGAGGGGTTTAGGTAATAGGGGCTGATCCTTCATAAATGTCTTGGTAGCATCCTCACAGTAGTAAGTTTTCACTCTATGAGTTCCCAAGAAAGCTGGCTGTTAAAAAGAGCCTGGCCCCTCCCTCCCTTCTCTCTGGTTGCCTCCTCTCTCGGTATGTGATTTCTGCACACACTGGCTCCCCCACACCTTCCACCATGAGTGGAAACAGCCTGAAGCCCGCACCAGAACCAGATACTGGCGCCATACTTCTCATACAGCCTGCAGAACTAGGAGCCAAATAAACCTCTTTTCTTTATAAATTACCCAGCCTCGGGTATTCCTTTATAGCAACACAAAAATGGATTAAAACATGTTCTATAAATGTTTTTGAATATATAAGTGGAAAGCACTGGATGTGTGAGTTGGAAGATCCTACATTTTTCCTTCTTTGAAGCTCGCCCCTGTCACACACAAATCTACACTTTGGCCCTACTGAGCAAATGGGCCCTGGTGCTAGAGAAACCAGGTGGGAAAACAGCTCGGTCCCCACCACAGCCTTCCTGTTAAGCTAAGCTAGGGGTCCACTGGCCTTCATGTGTCCATTTCCCTGCCCATCTGCCCATATGCATGCCTGTGATGACATGGTGGAATTCTGAAGTACACGGGCTACCTTGCTCACCTGTGATGTTGCCCAGCCAGAAGAGCACAATGAAATCACTTGGGAAGCTTTAAAAAAAAAAGTTTGGTGTCTGAGCTCCCTGACCCACCCAGAGATTCTGATTTAATAGATTTGGGGCACAGCTGGAATTGTAAAGTTCTTCAGATGATTTTACTGTGCAGCCATGGTTGAGAACCTCTGCCCCCTGCCTCGCTTGCCATCTCTTCTGGGTTTGTGGTGCTGTCCAAGGTAGCACCTCATTAAGAACTTCTTCACTCCAGGGTCTGCCCAGGCCAGCCATGCGCAAAGGTCAATGGTCTGTCTGAAGAACCCAGTGGAAGGGTGCTGCATCTTAGGGCAGCACAAGAAGCCAAATCACATAGTTAACTGGCCTGGAGGAAAGCACACCTTTGTGTTCCATCTGAAACTGCTGTCCAGTAGCCACAGAGGCTATTAAAATTTGAATTAATCAAAATTAAAAATTCAGTCAATAACAGGCAAGCCAGTGTATTGTCACCTTTATGGGCCACATGATCTCTGTTCCAGTTACTCAACTCTTCAGTGTCCATGTAGAGGCAGTCACAGGTAACATGTAAACAATGGGTATGGCTGTGTTCCAATTGGACTTTATTTACAAAATAGCTGACTCCTATCGAAAAACCATCAAATGCCCTAAGGCAAAAACATTTACTTAATAAAATTTCTAAACACAAAGAGACAGTGATTTATTTGGAAAGGCAAGGTAAATATGCAACAAGCAAGCAAACTAGAAGCCAGATAAAACCAAAGTAAGCCTTAAGGTACAACATCAGAGTCATGTTAACTTGGCCTGGACAAACAATATGTCGAGAACTAATATAAAATATTCATAGGCCAAAGTGGAATGGAGTCTCATCCTTCTGTGATGGCTGTGGTCAAGCCAAGACTCTAAGAAATAAATTGCGTGCCTTCCAAAGGCATTTTCTAACTCTGAGACACTGAACAGGGGAGCAGTTATCATCCAGAACAATCCTCTTTAATTTCTCATGTGATAAAATAAGTTAGAACCTGTGTTATGAACAAGAAACAACAGTGAAAAAAAAAAAGTTACTTTGAGCCAGAGACTGTGCTAGGGAATTCACAAATATTGTCCAATAGCTAATAAAAAGCAACATTTCTGAATTGCTACATTTATGGCTCTGTAAATGAACATTGATTTGGGTCAGTGGCTTGATCTTAAAAGATCACAATGTGCCACTATTTGATCATAACTATATCATTCTGTGAATCAGTTAATGGAGAATTTTCGTCTTTATTTTTATGTGCATACATATACAATGAAAATTTTGTTATAAAATGGCAAGCCACTCCTTTTCATATAAATCAATTTTATGCCACATGTAAGCTGAAATTAAAATGGGGAAACACCAATCAAAATGTCATAGAAAAGATAATCAGCTTCCTCAAGAACCATTCTATTAGGTGCTAAAAATACAGGAGATAAATATGGTTTTTGTGAACACTGTGCTGTCAATGACAAGACTGGAAAATGTTTCAAAATGCCATACTTTTGAAGTCTATGGTATGTGGGAACATACTACCACAAAGGCAGAAGAAAATGTCACCCACAAGTTAATATTCCTGCTACTACATGTAGGTATATTTTAGTTATCAGTGTTTCTATATAAATATACTTTAAGTTTTAGTGCAAACTAGAATTTAGAAATTCCAGGAGATATACTTCCATTAGAAATTCCAGGATGATTATATTACAGAATTCTAATTTTAATTTGCAAATACTCCAAGTTCAGTAAAAAAAAATACTATTTCTATTTGGATTGCATTACAATGGTATCAACATTTCTTAATTAACACTATTCACTCATGAATCAACAGAATGAAAATAACTTGAAAGACTATTTTATCAACCAGCACAGTTTAAAAAATACATAATGTTAATTTTAGCTACATACAGTTTTAATTTATGCTTTAAAACTTCCACTTATTGCCATTTAAATATTTCTTTGGCAGTCAAGTCATCATAAGTGTAAAAAAAGAGTAAGAAATCTACTTTGTTAATAAATAAAATGTTTGATGAATAGTAAAGCTATGCTATTTTTGGAGACATTTATGTTTATATTCAGTTGACTGTCATTATAATTCATTATAATTGCTTCAGAGTTAAATAACATCATTTAAACTATGGGCTAATTTCCTATAGTGCCATAGTTAAGCACAGTTACTTCTTAAGCTTTGTCTACACTTGTCTAAAAGTATTACCCAACTCTCAATGTTTTCTCAAAGGCAGTTCATCTTGCTCCTTTGTATTCCACAGATAGAGTCTGGATCACTGTCCTCAGAGATGGACGATTCTACAGCCTTGAACAAAATCTGAATAGCTTTAGAATTTTCCACATGTTAGACACAGCTTCTATACTTTTTAAAGAAAAGTAAGCATGATGGCAAGCTGTTGCCTCTTCTAGTCTACCTAACAAAGTTTATGGACTTCAAGTGATCCAATTACATTATGCTTGACCTTTAAGGAAAACTGAAATCTACTTCCAAAATGAAATTAGTTTTACTTTCTAGATTGCACTGGAGAAAAAATATTTCCAGCCTCATTTTCAAGACTTCTCTTGTCATGTGAAATTCTGAAAACAACATTGTTTTCTATTTATTTTATTAAAACTATGTCACGAGGCACTTGTGGGCAGGAGGTGATTTTGAAAAGACAACTTAGGATGTAGTAAATAGTGGTAGATTTATAAGATAGACGTATCTATTTAGACCATTTGTCCTATTTGTACAAACAAATGTGTGCAGAAGTTAGGAAGTGGTTAGGAGGGAAGGAAGACAGCTCTGGAGACACAATTTGTAGTCAGTCTCTGGGACAAGCACATTTCTTTGGGCATACGGCTGCTTTTTCAAGGACATTAACCTTCAGAGACCACAGGCTGGCAGCAGTGAGGTCTCTTCCTGCCTAAATGTGCAAGTGACTCCCCTGTCACCCATCAGGCCTCCTCTTATACAGAAAATGACTGGCATCAGCTTATTTCTGTACTTGTACAATGCTCTACAATTTTTGAACCTCACAGTTTTGTAGATGTCCATCTATGTATCACTATCACATGGTAAGATGGGAGGTGAGGTGGTTGAATGCTTGGGCCGTCACCAGACTGCCTGGGTTCCTATTCTGCCTTCACTACTTACTGGGATGTAGGTACTGCAGGATAATGGCAATACCTACATCAAAGGACTGTTGTGAGAGACAAGATAACAGATGCAAAGCATTCAGCATGGAGGACTTGGTAAGCACGCAATAATGTTACTCACTGTTAGCTATTATTTTTGTCTTAGGTCAGTGTTTCCTGAAGTGGATCCCAAGCCTAGTTTCATAGGCAATATTTTACATCATGAACCAGTATACACATATACACTTATGTAATAATAATGCAAATAATAAATATGCATATATGCTGCTTATTACATATGGACTGAGTGATGCAGAGTTAGGATTTGAACCTAGGGGTTCAGGGCCCTGTTTTTCTAGTGTTTGTTTTTTTTTTTTTTCTTGGAGGAGGGATAACAGGCACACATTACCACGCCTGGCAAATATTGTATTTTTAGTAGAGATGGGTTTTTGCCATGTTGGCCAGGCTGGTCTTGAACTCCTGACCTCAAGTGATCCACCTGCCTCAGCCTCCCAAAGTGCTGGGATTAAGGCGTGAGCCAACGTGCCCAGCCTCTCTAGTGCTCTTAACCACTACTCTCCACTGCCTTGTGGCCTGGTACTTGTTATACATGGAGGAGCCAAAGTTTCATCAAACACTAGTAACCCTAAGAAGGACACACAGTGACCACTTCTATTACACATTTTATTTCATCAAGAAAAATGCTGATCCTAACCTGTTCAATTGATTTTACGACCCAAGACACGTAATTTGAAAAATACTACAGTAAGTGTTGTAAGAAAAATTGTTTTGAAAACACTAACAGCCAGGCATGGTGGCACACGCCTATAGTCCCAGCTACTTGGGGGGCTGTTGGGGGACTGAGGTGGGCGGATATCTTGAGGCCAGGAGTTCAAGAATGCAGTGAGATATGATCATATCACAGCACTGTAGCCTGGGCGACAGAGTGAGATTCTGTCTCTCTTTGTTTTTTTTTGAGACAGAGTCTCACTCTGTCGCCCAGGCTGGAGTGCAGTGGTGCGATCTCCACTCACTGCAAGCTCCGCCCCCCAGGTTCATGCCATTCTCCTGCCTTAGTCTCCCGAATAGCTGGGACTACAGGCGCCCACCACCATGCGTGGCTAATTTTTTTGTATTTTTAGTAGAGACGGGGTTTCACCATGTTCACCAGGATGGTCTCGATCTCCTGACCTTGTGATCCACCCGCCTCAGCCTCCCAAAGTGCTGGGATTATAGGCGTGAGCCACCCCACCTGGCTTGACTCTGTCTCTACTAAAAGGGAAAAGAAAAGAACAGAAAACATTAACAATAAAAAGTTAAATAAGTATATGTATCTCATCTCAGAGGCTTTACCATGCTATTGTGCATTGTAAATCTCCAAAATAAATAAATAAAAAACATTATATGGAGCATTTATTCAAGCACCCCCATCACCCTATGGGATGGACACTAATCTGGGAAATGTTATCACGGGTGTTAATACCTTCAAGACGGAAAATTTGGGAGTTATTTCCATCTATACTTTAATTAGTTGGCACAAACATAGTCAATAAATGTTTAAATAGTTGATTGAGGGAGAGTCCCTTCCAGAGGAGGGGAACCCCCAGGACCCTGAGCCCTGGCCTGGAGAGAAATACCCTAGACACTTATGCTGGGTGAGGGAGCATCACTCACCCAAGAAACATGAGAGGCAGCGTCTTGTAAAACAGTCTAATTAACAACATGTCCCTCTCCATGATCAAAATAATGGTTTTAATCAGAGCAAATTAGTTTAAAAATGGAAACAACATGGTTGATGCTAAATCAAATCCCATTTTTATGGTTTTACTAAAAATAATGGTAGGTTATACCTTAAGTGGATTTGGTAATCTCCACAGGCTGGACTTGAGCAAGAGGATCTGGGTTTGAAACCCAAGAGAAAGAAACCAGACAAGAAGGGCCCAACAGAGGCAGAGACTTCCGCTGCTCCTGGAGCCAGGAGCACCCATTTGTCAGACTTTTCACAGGGTCTCTGTGATTGTAATCAAGGGAAGAGCGCGAGAGATGTGCATCACTACCTACTTCTACCTTTCCCTGAACCTCCTCTCCCTTGAAAAATTGAAACGTAAAGAAACTGACTCTAAGAATACATGACCTATAATGTGCAAAAGAACAAATAAGCTCCAGTTCATGAACATTAACATGAGGGGCCAAGCATCTAAACAACTCTGGGTGCTGCTTATTATTGGGGCTAGCAGACACATAGAAATTTAAAAGAGAAACTGTTTTTAGAGTAGAGTTGAACTTCACCACAAAATATCTTCTTCAGAGCAAGTGCAAGTGGTTTTTCTTTTCTTCTTCTTCTTCTTCTTTTTTTTTTTTTTTTTTTTTGATATGGAGTCTAGCTCTGTCGCCCAGGCTGGAATGCAGTGGCATGATCTTGGCTCACTGCAACCTCCGCCTCCTGGGTCCAAGTGATTCTTCTGTCTCACTCTCCCAAGTAGCTTGGATTACAGGTGCCTGCCACCACGCCCAGCTAATTTTTTTTGTATTTTTAGTAGAGACGGGTTTCACTGTATTGGCCAGGCTGGTCTTGAACTCCTGACCTCATGATCCACCCGTCTCAGCCTCCCAAAGTGCTGGGATTACAAGCGTGAGACACTGCACGTGGCCTCACAAGTGGTTTTTCATAGCAATAGGATTATGAAGTCAAATCTCAATTCTGGTATTATCAATGCCAACTGCCACTTTTTTTTTTCTAATTAAAAGATAATTGCCCTTAAGTGCTATCTCTCTAGGAAACGTGGGGAGAAAATTTAGAACTATACTGTCCAATATGGTAGCCACTAACCCCATGTGGCTATTTAAATTAATTAAGGCTAAATAAAATTTAAAATTCAGTTCCTCAATTACACTAGCCCACATTTCAGGTGTTCAATAGCCACATGTGGCTCATGGCTATCATACTGGACAGATTATAGAACACATCCATCAGTGCAAAAAGTTCTTTTGGACAGCACTGATCTGGAACAGGCTGTTTATAGATGCCAAAAAGGAAAATATTCATTTCTCACTTGGTAAAAGAGCTTCAAGCCCTACCTACCAGAGCTGGTTTGACTCAGAACAGTTTGGGGCTGAATTTGAAGGCTACTGCCAAAGATTTCACGATTATCTCAAAATGTTCCAAATAGCTGATCTAAAAATCTCTTTGCATGATGATTGATTTTCCATTGCCACAAGTTGTCTTTCAAAATCTAAACATACCAGGAAAAAAAAAAAAAAAAAAACTAAACATACCAGGAAATGATATTTGGTGATAACAATAACTTAAAGTTCCAATAATTTTTGAATAAGTTTGAAAACAGTTAAACAACTATGAAAAGCATAAAGATACATGGCACCATCAGCTCCAGGAGTAAAAATTTATAGTTAAAATAAGTAAGGGCTGTCAGGCCTCTGAGCCCAAGCTAAGCCATCTTATCCCCTTTGACCTACACGCATACATCCAGATGGCCTGAAGCAACTGAAGATCCACAAAATAAGTGAAAATAGCCTTAACTGATGACATTCCACCATTGTGATTTATTTTTGCCCCACCCTAACTGATCGATGTACTTTGCAATCTCCCCCACCCTTAAGAAAGTTCTTTGCACTCCCCCACCCTTAAGAAGGTTCTTTGTAATTCTCCTCACCCTTGAGAATGTACTTTGTGAGATACACCCCCTGCCCAAAAAACATTGCTCCTAACTCCACCACCTATCCCAAAACCTGTAAGAACTAACGACAATCCCACCACCCTTTGCTGACTCCTTTTTCGGACTCAGCCCGCCTGCACCCAGGTGAAATAAACACCATGTTGCTCACACAAAGCCTGTTGGTGGACTCTCTTCACAGGGACGTGTGTGACAGGGGCTGGGCACGGTGGCTCATGGCTGTATTCCCAGCACTTTGGGAGGCCAGGGTGGGTGGTTCAATTGAGGTCAGGAATTCAAGACCAGCCTGACCAACATAGTGAAACTCCATCTCTACTAAAAATACAAAAAAAAAGAAAAACAAACAAACAAAAAAAGTCAGGCATGGTGGCGGACACCTGTAATCCCAGCTACTTAGGAGACTGAGGCAGGAGAATCACTTGAACCTGGGAGGCGGAAGTTGCAGTGAGCTGAGATTGTGCCACTGCACTCCAGCCTGGGTGAGAGAGTGAGACTCTGTCTCAAAAACAAACAAAAAAGTAGGGACACACTTATTACACACCTGTGTCTAGTCCTACTCTTTTCATGAACTTAGATCCGGATTCAATAACACTTGGACACTAACTATAATGTTTTGGGAACTTCAGCATACATCTCATTTGACCCTTACTAGAACCTAATCACACTGTAGTGCTGATTCTGAGCGTTACCGATTCTTCTGTGAAAGCGGATGACTGAGAAGTAATACATTATCTTGTCAGTGTTTGTCTTGCTTAATTGGTTACTGAACTGATCCCAAATGGCCAGATTACAGTGAAACCAAAGGGCTGAGATTGCAGGGGCCAGCTAGTTTTTCCTCTCTCATGACTCCAGGCTGCCCTGCTAATCTGATCCACTGTACTAAATAGGTGTGGGTCACAAGGGAGACAAAGCAGGAAGATAGACAAGAGTGTAAAGCAAAGGGCCTTCCCTCTTGACAACTGCAAAGCAGGTAAAGTGAGCACAAAAACCCCTGCAAGGTCATTGTGAACATGATTGTGGTAGATCTACAACAAAGGCTAAATATAACGCATTATTGTGTTCATGCAAAAAAAAAAAATTACTCTATAGAGCAGATTATCCTCTCACAAAGCAACATGGAAAAGGCATTTGTGAGAAATGCACGAATTAAGCAACTGCTCTGAAGACTTAAATGCCGGTTTAAATAATCCAAACAGATTGCATTCAGCTAATGGCAGATTATAATAAACATGCATTAAAGTGTTTTTCAAATACTTTAATATATTTGTGAATGTCATAACATCTATCAACTAGTCATTATTGTTAGCAAAACTTCTTTACCCTTTTATTTACCATGTCCAGTTTGTAAGCTTCCAACTTGGGGGGTTTGCAACGTTTATTAAATAATGTATAAGGAACGCACCATTAAAATTCCTATGCTTATGCCTTGAAGATTAAACTCACATTTCTAGCTCATTAATAGATGACAGCTATAGTTAATCCTGGAAATATGGAGTCTCTAGAACACATACAAGAAAAATTTGGGATTTGATACATGAGAGCTGAGACTAAAATTCTTTGATAGGTCACATATATGAGCCTAACAATTTTTCCTTGAATAGGAAACTTTAAGTAGGCCAGTTTAATGACTGCTACGATGGAGTTTATACATCCACACTCAACTATCCTTTCGATGAACTGCTGCCCAGAATGGAGTTAAAGCCCTGCACTATTAAAATGTCTTCGGTTCAAGCAGAGAAAGAAGCAGAAACTGATCCTGCCATTTAGGCTTTGTTATTGTTTTAGATCCAATAACTGTTTGGTTTTATTTTTCAACATGGCATTAGTATATCTGGTTCCCCAATAGGACCTCGCCTGCAGGACATCGGATTGGGTTCACTCGGGAAGATGGACTTCATTCTACCTGAGCTATGTTCCCACATGCAGTCACAATCCTGGCCCGACCGTGAAAGGCGGTGTGGCCGGAATAAATCTGACCAAAAGGACCAGTGAAATGTTTGGGACATCAAAAAGTGCTGCAGGGGTAGGGGTGGAGGAAAGGAATGAGTAGAGAGAAAAGGAGTATGAATTTAAAATGGGAAAACCCTCTCATTCTCCATTTGATTAATTTAAGGAGGGGAAAACCACTCAAAGACTCTCTCCAGAACCCAAAGCTAATCACTTTTCATTGCAGCGGATTACCAAAGAGCCTAGGTAACCCACCTACCACGGCCTCCCGCCGAAAAACCAAAAATCCCATTTCTTCCCAAGTGTGCACCCAGGAAAGGAAAGAAGACTGTGCATTTAGAGCGGAGGGCGGTACACAGGGCAAAGCAAGTTAATGCCTCCTTCCCGGATCCCCTGCTTCCCGAGCCAGCCTGACCGGGCTAACGGCAAAATGCAGGGACCGGGAGGTCAAACTTGGGGTCGCTTCTCACCCAAGTCCACCCGATAACGAGATGATGGGGTGGGGACACCTGTCAAAAGACCGGGCCGGGGCCGGGGCCGCAGCGGGCAAGCGGGCTGGCGGCACTGCGGCGGCTGGGACCAAGGCGCGCCGGCTCGGGCGTTCGCAGCGCGCGGGGCAGAGCCGGCACAGACTCCGGAACTCGCCGGGAAGCGTGCGCCCGCGGAGGGCTCGAGCGCGAGGCCCCGCGCCCAGGACGCTATGGGAGGGGGCCGCAGCCGAGCAGGGCCCCGCAGCCGGGCGGACCCAGCCGCCCCAGCCGCGCTGCAGCCCCCGCCGTCCCCGGTCTCCGCCTGCGGGCTGCGCGTGGGGCCGGGCCGGACGCCCCCTGGCTGCGCGACGGGCCCGGGCAGGGGAGGGGGCGCCGCGCCTACCTGCTCTGGTGCTGCGGGGCCGCTATCGCCTCGAGGGGCTGTGACCTGCGGCGGTGGCGGCGGCGGCAGCAGTCGCGGCGGGGAGGGCGCTTCCTTCAGGAAGGGGTGGGATCTGCTCGCCCGCCCGCCCGGCCCCCTCCTGCCGCGCCGGGGCCCGCCCCCGACTTATTCTGGGGTCCCCGCTGCTAGGCCTTCGGGGAGAGTTGATCCCCTGGGTCTCGGGCTTATGCCACCCCCCGGGGCCCCTAATAGTCACCCGGGGCAGGAGCCGGGTGTGGACAGGCGAGCCGCTTCCTTCCGAAGCCTTTGTGGACGCGTTTGCCTGGCACTCCTCATCCAACAAAAGGAAGGACGGAATCTGGGATCCTCCGCCTGGTGGTTATTTATTCCTGACCTGTTGTAACCTTCTGCGTGGCTCCCTTTCGTCCGCACACCTAGGGTTTTTGCACAAAGCAGCTAAAATTCGTTTTCATGCCCATTGGCTGAATGTAGTTCTCCTCCACTCAGCGCTGTCCCGCGTTTTTTTGTTTGTTTGTTTGTTTTGTTTTTGTTTTACCATCCTGTTGAACAAACACAGAGCCAACTTCTGACCCTGGCAATGAACAGCAGACACCAAAGCCGCCCTCCCAGCGCCAGCTTGCAGCTTTCCTCCCCGGGTCTCTTCTGAGTCCGTCATAAACTATGTTCATCAGCGTTTTGACAGCTTCCCCCACCCCAGACCCCCAACCTACCATGGGACCCCATGGCACCATGTCAGTGACCTCTTACAGCAGCATGGATCAATGCCACTTTTATCTCAGGCTCATCATGAGCCTAGGTTCCAAACACAGCCTCTCTGGCCTCCCACAGGGGGCTCTCCTTTATCAATCCGCCTTTGTTAGTCTGCCCTCCATTCTTCTGTGGTACGAACTTCCGTACCACACCTGTCTCCTTTAAACTGCTGTCTCTCCAAGCAGGCATTCCCTTTTCTCTTTTTCCTTTTTTTTTTTTTTTTTTTTTTTTTTTTTTGACGGAGTCTTGCTCTGTCGCCCAGGTTGGAGTAGTGGCGCAATGTCGGCTCACTGTAACCTCTGCCTGTCGGGTTCAAGCGATTCTGTCGCCTCAGCCTCCTGAGCAGTTGGGATTACAGGCGCCAGCCACCATCCCCGATTAATTTTTGTATTTTCGGTAGAGGCGGGGTTTCGCCACGTTAGCCAGGCTGGTCTCAAGACTGGCCTCAAGTGCTCCGCCCGCCTCAGCCTCCCAAAGTGCTGGGATTACAGGCGTGAGCCACCGCGCCCGTCCCAACCAGGTGTTTCTAAGAATCTTCTCCAATTCGGCATGTTCAAATTCTGCAATTAATGTTCGGTTCCAGAACTCTCCCTTTCCCACAATTCTTGTGATTATCGTCTACTATGTGTATATTGATTCTTTTTTTTTTTTTTTTTCTGTATATTGATTTCTTGTTTTCTCCTGGCTACTAGACTGTAAGCTTCCTGAGACCAGGGATCTTGCCTTCTCTTGTTTTCCTTATTTTAATGAGTGGGACAGTTATCCATTCAATTAAAACAGCAAAAGCAAAAACTTCAAGAGAGTCTAGACGCTCTTGAAAGTATATGCTCAATTTTGTGGGAACAGTTAGTGTGAACAGCACAAACATCCATCTATTTGAGTTGGAGGGTGGGGAGTGGTTTTTCCTGATATAAATGAATTTATTATTTTGTGGGAATTAGCTTATGTGTATTTTCCTGAGGAGAGTGACTACACATGAATCAGACCCTCAAAGTGGTCTGACTCCCCCAAAGTTAAGAATTGCTTGAGGCCCATCCATGAACCCCACCTATGATACGTCTACTCCCTGTCCCCATGCCATTCATTTCTCTCTGCAATAATGGAAAGAGTCCTCTAGCTAGACCTTCCAATTCATTCTTTCAGAACTGGATCCAGCCAAATAATTAGCTGTCCCTCAAACACAGAAGTGGTATTCTGTTTTTACATCAGAATCACCAGTGGAGGCTTTAGAAAAAAATAGAGATGCCTGGGTTCACCTCAGACCCAGAGTCAAAACCTGATTGGAGGTGATGGTGGGGGAAACCAGAACATAAGTATTCTGACAAAGAACTGTAGGTGATTCTGACATGGCCATGCCATGTCACTGCCTTTCTTGGGAATAGGGCTCCCAATTTGTAAAACGCCCTTACTTTCCCCTCCCCCATTTTTTTGTGGAAGGATTGAGAGCCCTTGCACCAGGTTTAATTTATTTCAACATTTTCATTTTCATTTAGAGCCAGGCCTGTGTTTCCTAAAAAAAACCAACTTGAGTTTGTGAGGATCGCAGGCTCAGTGCCATTCCTCAGCACCACTAAATCACCGCCGCCTTCATCTCCAAATAAACCCAAAAAGTCAGGAATGAATTACATTCCTGACAGTGATAATACCAGCTGAAATTATATGTTAAAATGCTGGCCATGAAGGAGAGTTGGTTGCTATAAGCAGATTCTGTGAATGTCATGAGAGTTTTTGAGTGAAGCTTCGAGAGTACAAACAAAACACGGGTTTCTCTGTGCCTTTTTCTTGATATTCCATCTGTTAAAATTTGTTGTCCACCATGTACTCAATATGACCTTGGATATTTTAAATCACATATGTGTGTAAGACTGAAATACTTTTCCAGAACTGGTTGTCTCTTTTTTCTTTTGAGTATTTTCTCGGGGGTATGAATTTTAAATGAATCTCTGAAAGCTTCCAGCCAGCACTTGCTTCTACCTCACAAAGACCAGTAAAGGCCCCAAGGCAGGTTGGTCCTGAGTATTTGGGGAGTGAGAGTTAGGAATTGTTGTGTTGATGAGGTAAGCACATATTTGTGAGGATCTTCCTACATCCTCTTCTTACTCCTTTTTATAGGAAGCTAGCTCTCGGAGAATGTGCTGTTCCTTGGCATCACTTGGGAGGTTGTCACATTGATCCATTGTAAAATGTGACATTGAATAAAGGTTCTGTCCACTTCTGCCTCCCATCTCTGGAATGGCTATTGGCGGTGAAGGATTCAGGTTCTCTGTCTAACACCTGCAGCACTCCCCCTGTTCCCAAGAACCCCTACACCACTGAGCTTGGTTCTGCCCTCTCATATGTGAACTCTCTTCCTCTGATCTCCAACTCTCGTGTGTGTCCTACCGATGGTAAGGAGTTTGATCACAACTGGCTGTCCTTTTAAAAAATACATACAAATGTTCATTTTGTACCTTTAAATAATCTGTTGATATGCTCCAAAATGATTCAGGCTGTGAGGAAAGAGCCAAGCACAGAGTTAGAGACTGGGGCATGAAAGAAATAGAGTGTAAGGCCCAGAAAGAGATGCCAGCCACAAACTTTGTAAAATTTTGTGTCAAATGGAGATCCATACTCAGAGAGATCAACATTCTACAGAACCACAATGAGGCATCATGATTTCGACACCATGTTGTTCTACAAGGTTGATGTCCTAACTCTGGTGAACAACACAAACATCCATCTATCTGAGTTGGGAGGAGGGGGATAGTTTTTTCTGATATAAATGAATTTATTATCTAACTGAAACCACTACAGAACATTTAGAATTACAAAGAAATTTTATATTCTTGTTCATTTTCTTTCTCTTGGGCTGTCAATTTGTTTTTGTTGTTTTATGATTCAAATCACTTCCCTAATTCATTTGAAAAAACAGAATTGTGAAGCACAGCTCATAAATAACGCTCTCAGGGATTCTGTAAATCCCTGCTGCTGGTCCAATTGCAATGATTCTCATTATAATAAAAATCTCTGTATAACAAAGTTATTGTCAAACCTTATCCAACAACTGGTAATCCAACTAGTCTCTGACAATAGTTGGTAATAAAGTCAGCCGGGTGCAGTGGCTCACACCTGTAATCCCAGCACTTTGGGAGGCTGAGGCAGGTGGATCACGACATCAGAAGATCGAGACCATCCTGGCCAACATGGTGAAACCCTGTCTCTACTAAAAATACAAAAAATTAGCTGGGTGTGATGGTGCATGACTGTAATCCCAGCTATTCAGGAGGCTGAGGCAGGAGAATCACTTGAACCAGGGAGTCGGAGGTGGCAGTGGGCCAAGATCACACCACTGTACTCCAACCTGGGAACAGAGCAAGACCCTGTCTCATTGGAATGGCATTTTATTGTTATCAAAACTGTCTATTACAGAAAACCTTGTAAGAGCAATTGGAATGATAGTGAGAATACATCTGGTTACAGGATGTTAAATGGAAGCCTTTATTTTATTCCCATTCTGAGAGAGGGCTCAGATAATAGTTGTCAACCACACTCACATTCCAAACAAAGTTCTGGACTACTATGTAGGATTTGCAAAGGAGTGTTCCTGAATTTCTCGTTTACCCTGTCATGGGCGTTCTAAGAAGCCCTTTCTCTGCACTTACTACAGGGAGGGGAACGGGGTTTTTCTCTCACCTTAAGTCTGGTGAGAAAGACTTCAGGAAGACCTCTTGGAGAGCTCCGTGGATGTCCCCTGCAGTTTGGGGAGTACCACGGACTGGTGCCTGGCTCATGCCTGAAAAACCTAAAGGACCAGAGTTAGCAAAAGTGGCCTGAATATCAGGTAGAGACTGTGGTCGGGGAAGTAATTTACTCTCACAGAAGACAAGTCTAAGAGAGTGACACAGGGCAGGATTGGCCTTGATTGTACCCAAGAGGATTGCTTGGAAAGGCAGGGGTCTCAGCAGAAAGAGGCCAGAGGTTTGCCTCCAAATGTTCAGTGTCCAGGGCAAAACTCTAAAGCAACGAAGCAAAGGCAAAATGAACCTGCTCGTGCCAAGAGGATAAATGGGTGGTAAGAAGCTCCCCAGCAGGGTGGCTGTGGTAAGTGATGTCCAACAAACCCACCACAGGGCTCATAAGAGAAAGTGTCAGCTGGAAACATCTGCCATGGCCAGAGGTAGCCATGGTAGCCAGAGCCATCCAACACCTTTCCGACTCCTCAGCTCTTTCTTCCCCTCTTCCATCCTGGAGGAACCGGGTAGCCAGTGAGAGTAGAAAGAGGTGGAAGCACTAGGCTGAAAGGAAAACACAGGAAGCCAACCATTACCCACCTTTTCCCACTGAAGTGTGGAATTTTTAAGATTATTTTACTGTACCACACATTTTTTTAAAAACTTCTAGGTTCAGGGATACATGTGCAGGTTTGTTATATAGGTAAATGGCGTATCACAGGGGTTTGATGTACAGATTGTTTTGTCACCCAGGTAAAAGCATAGTATTCAATAGGGAGTTTTTCAATCCTGTCCCTCCTCCCACCTGCCACACTCAAGTAGGCTGCATGTCTGTTGTTCACTTCTTTCTGTCTATGTGTATTCAATGTTTAGCTTACACTTCTAAGCGAGAATATGCGGTGTCTGGTTTTCTGTTCTTGCGTTAATTTGTTTAGGATTATGGCCTCCAGCTCCATCTATGTTGCTGCAAAGGACATGATCATATTCTTTTTTTATGGCTGCATAATATTCCATGGTGTATACGTACCATATTTTCTTTATCCAGTCTATTTTTTTTTTCTTTTTCTTTTTCTTTTCTTTTCTTTTCTTCATTTTATTTATTTATTTATTTTTTTTTTTGAGACAGTTTCACTCTGTTGCCCAGGCTGGAGTGCAGTGGCACAGTCTTGGCTCACCACTACCTCCGCCTCCTGGGTTCAAGCACTGCCTCAGCCTGTTGTGTTGCTGGGATTACAGGTGTGCGCCACCAAGCCCAGCTAATTTTTTGTGCTGTTAGTAGAGACAGGGTTTCGCCATGTTGGCCAGGCTGGTCTCAAACTCCTGAGCTCAAGTGATCCACTCGCCTCAGCCTCCCAAAGTGCTGGGATTACAGGCATGAGCTACCATGCCCATCCCAGCCTACTGTTGATGGGCATTTAGGTTGATTCCCTGACTTTGCTATCGTGAATAGTGCTGCAATGAACATACAGGTCCATGTGTTTTTATGGTAGAACAATTTATATTCCTTTGGGCATATACCTAAAAATGAATTTCTGGGTAAAATTGTACTATGCATATATATTTGTGTGTGTGTGAGAGAGGGAGAGAGAGAGACTTGCTTTATTGAAATATTCTCCTTATTACAGTAGTTTGGAATCGAACCTATAATATCTCCAAGGTATGCCTGTATCTTATCTCTTCTAACAACCTTTTTTTTTTTCTTTTTTTTGAGATGGAGTCTCGTTCTATCACCAGGCTGGAGTGCAGTGGCGCAATCTTGGCTGACCGCAACCTCTGCCTCCCGGTTCAAGTGGTCCTCCCACCTCAGCCTCCCAAATAGCTGGGATCACAGGTGTGCCCCATCATGCCCAGTTAATTTTTAATATTTTTGGTAGAGATGAGGTTTCACCATGTTGGCCAGGCTGGTCTCAAACTCCTGACTTCAAGTGATCCGCACACTTTGACTTCCCAAAGTGTTGGAATTACAGGTATGAGCCAGCATGCTCGACCTGTACTATGCATATTAATTACTGAAATGAGAGTGTATTTTTGGCTAAAAGTAATCAGAGGTCTTTTAATTATTTGGGAGTAGCCTAAAATGTCATAGGGCCTGTGCATTCAGTCATCTGAGGGGCAGGAAAACAGGCCCCATAGAGCAGATTTAATGGAAGAGAATAAAGCTGCATTCTGACTGTACCCATGAGCCCAGCTGGGTCAGCATATCAGCTATTCATTCAAATATAATGCGCTCCATATTATATCTTAAAACCTCTGAAGATGTCTCATTCTGGCATCTTGCCTGAATTATTAGCATGTAATATGTGTCAAGAAATTCCCTTTTTATGTATATAAATTGTAGTTTAAGCTTTCCAACAACTAAGTTAGAAATAAGGATACTGGATTAAAAGAGTGAGGGATCTAAATGTTGCTTAACCTTCTATTAAATAAGCATCTGCTGTAGTTTCCTCATCTCTAAAGGGCCTGGATAAGATGATTGTCAAGGCCTCTTTCTGTAAGAAAATTCTATTTGGAAAGGCTACAGCACACCATGGATCAAGGACAAAGTTTTCAGACTGTTTCGCAGGTGAGCAGCCGTCAGACCAGCATATCTGGCATGAGATCGCTGCAATGGTTTGGAGTGATAAGGAAGAAGTATTTCCAAAATGAGGTACTGACAAGCACAGTGATGCCTTCCTTTGGAGGTGACATGTTACCTTGGTGACAGTTTCCATCTTATGCACTTGGCAATTGTGATCTGGGAATTCCGGAGCATTTTCCTTTATTCTCTGAATTCCTGTATCACTCCTGCCATCCTCCTTCAGTGAGAAGCAGAGTTGCAAAGCCATCTGCGACTGGTGTTCAGAGGGAGAGCCGCAAATGAAAACCAGATCCTGCGTTCTGAAATTTTCCCTATTTTACTCCATTTTCCCTATTTTAGCTAGGGGATTCTTGTCTGCTACAAGAGAATAAGCCAAAAGAGTGAGCAATTTTTATTTTAATCAGTCCCCTCTTTGGACTTTTTGCCAACATGCATTAAGCTTATGAAAGTCATCCATTCTCTACTGATTTAAAAAACCTCCTAAATTAGAGAGCTGATGACTAATTATTTTGCAGTATGATATCCTTTTTGCCACAAATGGCTGTTTTTAAGGACTTTTAGTAATTCTTATTCAGTTTTTTAAAGTTCTAAGCAAGTGCTGTTGCTTCAGCCTGATTGTTTTATTGTCCCACTCTGCTGTCTGCCACTCAACTGCCCAGTCTTTACCCTGAGACCTTGCTATGATCCGGCAACTAAAGAGTTAACAGCAAAAGGAGAAGGAGGCCTCCTGGATCTGCTGAGGTGGGCAGCCAGTGTCTGACAGGCTGGTGTCTTTTCTGCACTGGTTGTTACATATTTTCAATATCATCCCTGATTGGGGGCTCTTAGAAAATATTCTCAACTTCTCTCCACCAAAAATTATCTTTTTTCATCTCTCTTTCTCTCTCCACCTTCTTAGAAGAATAAAGAAGAAGCCTTTATTCCCAAGCCAAACTCTATCAGCTGTTATTCTTTATTCTGTCCTCTCTGTCCTCTCCTAATACTCTCTCTTTTGGTACCTGATCCCTCCCTCTCAAATGGTCATTCCACTTAGCCTACAAACATATGCGTATTTCCTCCATCCTAAAAACACCTTCTATAGATTCTGCCTTTTTTTTTTTTTTTTTTTTTTTTGAGGCGGAGTCTCGTTGCCGGGGCTGGAGTGCAGTGGCCGGATCTCAGCTCACTGCAAGCTCTGCCTCCCGGATTTACGCCCTTCTCCTGCCCAGCCTCCCGAGTAGCTGGGACTACAGGCGCCCGCCACCTCACCCGGCTAGTTTTTGTATTTTTAGTAGAGACGAGGTTTCACCGTGTTAGCCAGGATGGTCTCGATCTCCTGACCTCGTGATCCACCCGTCTCGGTCTCCCAAAGTGCTGGGATTACAGGCTTGAGCCACCGCGCCCGGCCTAGATTCTGCCTTTTTAATCAAGCTCCAATTTCATCACTTCCCTTCCCTTCGATGAGAACATTCTCAAAAGTATAGTTTTCACTTGCTACCTCCCCTTTACTTCCAGTGCTTGCTTTACTTTCAGCCCCCACTAGTCTTTCAATTCCACACCTCCTCTGTCAAAAATGCTCCCTGTAGCTTTACAGTGAATGACCCTTTGGTCCCAAGTTCCGCTAACTGCTGCAGACTCCTGGTTGTCCTCCTCGAAACTCACCCATCCTTTTGTTCCTGGGATGTCATTGCAAGCTCCTGGATTTCCTTCTTCCTCTCTGACTGCTTCTCACATATTCCTTCACAGGAAGCTCCTCTTGCGCAGACGTGATCCTCAACCTCCTACGCGTGGTCCTGTCTCTTCTAACACTGGTTTCTCCCTCTGTCTAATGGTATCTCTTTGCAAACCACTCATCCATCCTGTGTCTTTATGTGATCAGCCAGCCAGTACCTCCAATTCAAAACCACACTCTAGGAAGCCTCCTTATTCATAGACCAGCCTGAAATCTGGGAGTTAGCAACAACTCCTTTTCTCTTCAAACCATCTCATCTTCACTCAGGAATTAAGTCCTATTTCTTAATCCTACTTTTACAGCATCCTGGGAGTCTGTCTGCTTTTTATTTCTACTCTTTTAGGGCAAGTCCTGGTCACCTTTAGTATGCTTGATTGCCCTACTTCCTTCCCTCAGCCTCCACTCTCTCCCCTGCTCCAATCTCCCTTTCTTTCTGTCCCACTCTCTTGTTCAATGATTTGATTTTCTTTCTTTATTTCACTTTAAAAAAATACATTTCCTACATGCCCAATTAAAAAGTGAAACTGAGAAGCTAAGCAGTGACAGGAACAGCAACCCGGACCTCTTTGGAGATGAGAATGATGACACCGTCAGTATAGAAAGTGTTAACAAACACTGAATGCCCTGATCCACCTACAAACACACCAAAGGCAACTGAAAGGAAAAGCTGGGGAAAGGGAAAATGAAAGTCAAAGAAATGCAAATATTCTTTCAAATGTATAAACAATCTCGAGGAACATTATAACCAGCCATTGTTTGGAGTTCAGTTTAACTGGTCCGGTAAAAAAGGAGATCTATTAGTGTTTGCAACTGTAGGAAGCAACAGAGTTAACTTGTATGAATGTCATTTACAGGGAGAAATCCAGTTGTTACAATCTTACATGGATGCTGGTGGATCCTTTCTTGGGTTTTAAATATCTTTGGTCAAAGGAATTTATTTTCAACAAGTATACCAAAACTTTTATAAATTAATCAACTACCTAAAGTTTTTTCCTAAAAAAAAGTGAAAAGGCCAGGTGCGGTGGCTTACACCTGTAATCCCAGCACTTTGGAAGGCCGAGGCAGGTGGATCACTTGAGGTCAGGAGTTCGAGACTAGCCTGACCAACAAGGTGAAACCCCTTCTTTACTAAAAACTACAAAAATAAGCCGGGTGTGGTGGCAAGTGCCTGTAATCCCAGCTACCCAGGAGGCTGAGGCATGAGATTCACTTGAACCCAGGAAGTGGAGTTTGCAGTAAGCCAAGATGACTCGGGTGACAGAGTGAGACTGTCTCAAAAAAAAAAGTGAAAAAAATCCAAATATGTCTAATAAAAAGTTAATAATCTCCCCTTGCTGCCACCTCCTTCCTTCCTGCCTCCAGTATGAACAGTCTGGTATGCATCCTTTGAAAATTTGTTCATGTACATATATATATTCACATTTTAAAACAAAAAGTGGGATTATGGTATGTGTATTACTATCGAACTCTCTTTTCTGACTTAAAAGTATACCATGGACATCCCTCCAAGTCAATACATAGAAATTTAACTCATTTATTTTTTAAAAATCACAGCTTTATTAAGATATAATTCATATACCATACAATATACCCATTTAATGGTATATTCAATGATATTTAGTATATGTACACAATTGGGCAATTATGACACCTATCAATTTTAGAACATTTTCATTGCCTCAAAAAGAAATTCTATACCTATTATCAGTCCTATTATTCTATACCCATTATCTCCCACTTCCCCCCAAAGTAGATTAAGGTTGCAAGGGACAACCACTACACTTATTTTTGTATCCATGGATTTTCCCATTCTTAATATTTCAGATAAATAGAATTGTATGATATATGATCTTTTGTTTCTGGATTCTTTAACTTATTCATCCACATTGTAGCATGCATCAGTACTTAATTGCTTTCTTGCCAAATAGTAGAGTCTGTTGAAAGAATGTACCACATTTGGTTTATCCATTCATCTGTTGGTAGACATGTGGGTTGTTTCCATCATTTGACTATTAGAAATAATGCTGCTGTGAACGTTCATGTACATGTTTTCATGTGGATATACATTTTCATTTCTTTTGGTTATATATATAGTAGTGAAATTTTTGGGTCATTCAATAACCCTATATTTAACCTTTTGAAGAATTGCCAAAGTCAGAGAATGTCTTAGTCTGTTTTGGGCTGCCCTAACAGAATAGCGCAGACTGGGTATTCTGTGAACAGAAATTTATTGGCTCACTGTCCTGGAGGCTCCATTTTACATTAACTTCAGTAGTGTATGAGAATTTCTATTTCTCCATATAGTTGCTGACAATTGTTATTGTCCATTAAGTCTTTTTTAAATTATAGCCATCCTAATGAGTGAAGTGGTATCTCATTGTGGTTTTGATTTGCATTTTCCTGAGGGTTATGATATTGAACACCTTTTCATGCACTTACTGGCCATTCATATATCTTCTTTGAAGAAATGTTTACTTAGATTTTTTGCCCATTTTTAATTGAGTTATCTTTTGACTATTGAGTTGTGATGGTTCTTCATACAAGTCTCTTATTAAATATATGACAACCTGGCCAGGTGCGGTGGCTCACGCCTGTAATCCCAGCACTTTAGGAGGCTGAGGTAGGCAGATCACAAGGTCAGGAGATCGAGACCATCCTGGTTCATGCAGTGAAACCCCGTCTCTACTAAAAATACAAAAAAATTAGCCGGGTATGGTGGCGGGCACCTGTAGTCCCAGCTACTCGGGAGGAACCCGGGAGGTGGAGGTTGCAGTGAGCCGAGATTGCGCCACTGCACTCCAGCCTGGGTGACAGAGGAAATAACTCACTGACTCAAAATAAATAAATAAATAAATAAATAAATAAATAAATAAGTATGTATGTATGTATGTATGTATGACAACCTATCATTCTGGTTGTCTTTTCACTTTTGTAATGATATCCTTTGAAGTACATAAGTTTTTTATTTTGATGAAGTCCAAATTAGCTACATTTTTCTTTTGTTGCTAATGTCTTTGATGTCATATCTAAGAAGACTTTGCCTAACCCAAGGCCGCGAGATTTACTCCTATACTTTCTTCCAAGAGTTTTATAGTTTTAACTCTCATGTTTAGGCCTTTGATCCATTTTGAGTTATTTTTTGTGTAGGACATGAGGAAAGGGTCCAACTTTATTCTTTTGCATGAAGTTATCCAGTTGGCTCGGCACCATTTGTTGAAAAGATTTTCCTTTCCCCATTGGACTGTCTTGCCACCCTTGTTGACAATCAATTGACGGTAAATGTGAGGGTTTGTGTCTGGACTCTCAATTCTACTCTGTGATTTACCTGTTTACCTTATGCCAGCACCACACTGCCTTGATTAATGTAGTAAGTTTTAAAATTAGGAGGTCTGAGTCCTCCACTATGGTTTGAATGTGTCCCTGAAAGAGCATGTATTAGAAACTTAATCCCCAACCCAGCATTTTTGGGAGGTGGGGCCTAATGGTAGGTGATTAGGCTATGAGGGTTCTGCCCCTCTTGCTCTCCTGTTCACATGCACTCTTTCTCTCTTGCTCTCTTTTGCACTCTTTTTCTGTCCCATCTTTTTGCCCCTCTTGCCCTCTCTTTGCCCTTCTGCCATGGGATGATGCAGCAAGAAGGCCCTTGTCAGATGCTGGCTCCTTGATCTTGGGCTTCCTAGCCTCCAGAACAGTGAGCCAATAAATTTCTATTCACAGAATACCCAGTGTGTGCTATCCTGTTATAGCACCACAAAACAGACTAAGACATTCTCTGACTTTATTCTCTTTCAAAATTATTTTGATTATTCTGTGTCCCTCCCACTTACGTATGAATTATTAAATCAACTTGTCAGTTTTGGCAAAGGAGCTAGCTGCTGCTTTGCTAGGGATTGTATTGAATATTGCCATCTTAACAATATTTGTCTTCCAATCCATGAACATGGAATTTTTTCCCGTTTATCTAAGTCTTCTTTAATTTCTTTCAACAATGTTTTGAAGTTTTCAGATATAAGTTTTGCATTTGTTTTGTTAAATTTATTCCTAAGTATTTTATTATTTTTGATGCTATTATAAATACATTGTTTTTTATAATTTTGTTTTCAGATTGTTTGTTGCTAGTGTATAGAAACACAATTGAATTTTTTTTTTTTCTTTGAGACAGAGTCTTATTCACTCTGTCGCCCAAGCTAGAGTCCAGTGGCACAATCTCGGCTCACTGCAACCTCCACCTCTCAGGTTCAAGAGATTCTCCTGCCTCAGTAGTTGGGACTACAGGTGTGTACCACCACGCCTGGCTAATTTTTGTATTTTTAATAGAGACAGGGTTCTGCCATGTTGGCCAGGCTGGTCTCGAACTCCTGACCTCAAGTAATCTGCCCACCTCAGCCTCCCAAAGTGCTGGGATTGCAGACGTGAGGCACTGTGCCTGGCCAGAAACACAATTGATTTTGTATGTTGATCTTGTAACCTGCAATTTTGCTAAACTTATTCGTTAGTTCTGGTATTGTGTGTGTGCACGTGCATTCCCTAAGATTTCCTATATTCAAGATTATGTCATCTGCAAATAGAGATAGTTTTGCACCTTCCTTTTTCAATTTGGATGCCGATAATTCTTTTTCTTGCCTAACTGCCCTGGCTAGAACCTCCAGCACAATGTTGAATAGAAGTGACAAGAATGGACATCTTTATTTTGTTCCTGATCTTGGGGGAAAGCCTTTAACCTTTCATCATTGAATATTATGTTAGCTGTGGGGATTTTTGTAGGTGGCCTTTATCAAGTTTCACAAATACTCTTCTAGTCTAGTTGTTGAGTGCTTTTGTCATGAAGGAGTGTTGTATTTTGTCAGTTCTTTCTTCTGTGTTTATTGAGATGATCATACTTTTGTCCTTAATTCTGTTAGCCTGCTGATGCCTAGTCTTCCATTATTGGAACCCTAAGCATGTGGGAGTTATTTATATCCTACTGCTTAAGGTCATTGCCAAGGTCTGATTGCAAAAATTTAAAAAATTGCAACTTCAGGCATAAATGGGTTAATTTCATGTGTTACATGGATTGATTTTTCAGATGTTAAATCAATTTTGCATTCCTGGAATAAATTCTGGTTGGTCATGATGTATAATCTTTTCAATACACTGCTGGACTTGGATTGCTAACATGTTGTTGAAGATTTTTTTTACCTATATTCCTAAGACATACCAGTCTGTAGTTTTCTTTTCTTCTGATGTTTCTGTCTGGTTTTGGTATTAGGACCTCAAAAAATGAGCTGAGCAGTCATTTCTAACAGCTGAATAATATTCCATAATTTGGTTGTGTCACAATTTATTTAGCCATAGCCCTACTGGTAAATACCTGTTTCCATTTTTTGCCACTATTAACAATGTAACGATGTATGGTATATACATATATACACACACACACACATATACACTTCCGTATGTGCGGTTTATTTATTTATTTATTAATCAGGGATCCTTTTCCCATTAGCTTTTATTAATAAAATAATCACAATTGGGTCATAAATAAACACGCAAATTATTAATTACACGATTTGAGGCTTAGGATGAAAACCTGTCAAAATTAGTTTAATATACAACAAAGTTATATGACACACTAAAACCAACTGTTTAATAGTTTTTGCCTTGTGTGAACTGCCTGTAGTGAAAAGGGATCACATTTTTAGTGATGAATGATCCAATAAACTGTATTTTGGAACTTTTCAAGAGGAAGAAGGAAAAAAGATTTCAACAAAATTGAGAGCAAATACAGATCCTAACCAAGGCATCGTGACATCAGGGAGGCCATGTGCTTGCCAAATGTAAAACTTGATTCCCCCAACCACATACAGAAAACAAAAACTGCACTGGCTTTGTAGTTATGTCTACAGTCTTAAGTTTCCCTTATGGATACTAGGTTACAACAAAACACTTCATAATTGCAAGCCTTTCCACATCCCCCTGAACTAAAAATAACTCAAGATGTCATTGGTTCTTAAAATCTCCAATAAAATAACCTCTAAAAATAATCTTGACCATTGTCTTAGCTGTTTCCCTGAAGCAACTGGGCTCTTTAAAGAATGCACACACACCAAGAAAGTCCTACCCATGTTTTCTCATCCCCATTTAGCCACATTTGAAAAGACCTTGATTTCAGTGGGAGAGATGACCGTAAGTTTCAGAAGGGCCATACACTAGACATGAAGTGCCTTTTAGTTATTTTTTTTAAAAAAGTTATTAACATTGTGAAATTTAGCTTTTTAAAAAAAACCCCAATACCATGTGCCAGATAACTCTTTCACCCCAAAATATAAAATCCTTTGCTTATAATTTAAAAATTCTCAGTGAGCTGTGGAATATTGTGCATATTTAATACCTACCAGCAACCTAGAAGTAGATGGCATCCATGTGTCTGTCACACCGACTTTCCAAATAACCTGATTCACCCATTAAGGACTGCTCTGGCCCTCGGCTGTCTGACTTCCTCAGAAACCACGTCTTTGGAACTTTTCATTTCTACAACTTTTTTCTAAACCTGCACCGTGAGCTTTCTCCATCATCCCAGTCACTCTGCCTGATTCTATCCCATTTAAAGTAACCTCATCTGAGAACCTGCAATCATCTTTTACCAAACACATGATAAGCCTTAGCAACCTAGGGACTATGATAACTCTGGCCTCGGCCTGAGTTTACATAAGAACGTGATAGTTTGCTGACCTTGTGGAGGGAAATCTAAATGAAATCAATATAACAAACAAAGCTAGCCAAGATCAGGTATTTCCATTCTGAGTATAAAAATAACTGATCTTAAGCAACAGGCAGAGATGTTAATGCAGGAGATATATTTGTACAATCAAACTCTTGTGTGCTGGTGAAAGACTTTACCCGCAAAGTCAAGTCAAGACAAAACCAAAGCAAAATGGAGAATGAGTCAATGTCACAATGCAATAAAAAGAACAGGATTCAAGCTTCTTGCTGCACATACTGAACTGGAATCTTTTTCTTTACAAGTTTGACTAGAAGACAGCAGTCATGACATTTCCCTAATAAGGCAATACCTTCAGGCCAACCTGTGTTCTGAAGCAATTCAATGTTCAATGAATATTGGGGGTGGGAGTGGGGTCTAATATACATTTTTTCTGTGAGAATGGCAGCCAAACTACCTCAGGGTCTGAAGGGACTGAGAGACCTCAGAAAGGAAATACTACCAGGGCTGGATCTCGGCCTTCCTTTCAGCAGCCAAAGTCAGAAGAATCCAAGGAGACCCTAACTTCATGGCAAAGATTTTATTACTGTTACCATTACAAAAGTCAACCAATGATATTTTCATTGAAATATCCACACTGAATGATGTTTCAACATATGAGGCAAAGAGGGATGTCTTTGGAGAAGGCACTTAAGGTAGAACATTAGCAAATCTTACCGGTTGGCTAAAACAAAAATGAGCTCATTCAACCCAACTGGAGGCCTGTTAGGGCTGTTGCTTCTCACTGTGGCCTGACTAAAAGCCAGTGGCATTAAAAGAGTCACATTTCCCAAGTCTGGGGGTTCCCCAGTGGGGTGGTGCTGCTTTCAAAAGCCCTGCGTCCCTAAACATATCCATCCTTAAGATCAGTTTCCCCAAATGCTGGTTCCCAAACTAGGCTCAGGGCTGGCAGAAATCATTCAGGAAGCTTCTTGAAGGCCCTCTCTTTATTTCTCAGTCTGACTTTCAACTTGTCCCAGCTACTGTAAACAGCTTCAGCTTCCCAAGGTCACTAGCAACTTCTACTTTTGCTAATATCTTTGGTTTTCCATGGCACTGGTTGTGACCGTCTGTTAGACTAGTGGCCCCCCGATTAACTGCACCTCCACTTCACACCCTTTTCTTGAATCTGGGCTGGGCTTATCACTTGTTTAGTAAGTAGAGTTTATACTCCAGCTCTCTTCTGATTAGAAAAAATCATCATGATCATCATCATCATCATCATCATCAATAGAGGGCAGTAGAAGGGATGCTGCGACAATTCTGGACTTAAGCCTTCAGAAGGCCTGGCCACTTCTTTCAAGCTCTTGGGAGCTCTGAGCTGCATGTCAGAGGTCTAGCTACCCTGCCAGCAAGGCCACTTAGAGAGATTACACGGAGAAGGAGAGATGCAGGACTGCAGGCAGAGAGAGAAGCCCAGCCATCCCAGTCTCTCCGCTGACCTGCTGACCACATGAGTGGCCACCTGCAGGTTGGTAGAAGAACAGCCCAGCTGAGCCCAGCTCAGCCTGAAGAACAGTTGGGAGTGGGGCATTTTTTAAGCCAGTAAAGTTTTGGGGTAAGTTTGTCGGCAACATTTGACAACCGAAAACACTGGTCATTCATAGATGACTTTTTTCTAAGTACAAGACAATTACTCAAATGCAAAGAAAATATAGCAAACGTTTTCCCACCACAACCTTCTCAGTCAACAGCTAAACTATCGGCTGGGAAAAAAAAAAAGCTACACCTTTTAATTCATAAATATCTGTGATTCTTTTTCTATGACTATTTAATGCCAATGCAAAGGTAGAACAGTCAACTTCTGACAATCTCAGGCACTGGCCTAATTCTCATTTGGCCAAAAAGAGAAGCCATCAAAATGAATTATCAACTACTGGATACATGATGGTAAATGAGATTGTTCTCACTTTTCTAGGATGTTGATACTTAATTTTCCCAAATCTTTTCTTCTTCTTATCATCCCCTACAATGAGGAAAAAAAATTAAACTGGTTAAGGTTATAAAAAGAAAAAAAAAGCCTATAACTAGAATTTGAATCCCCATAATCTGCAAAATATAGTGCACAATTTAACTGCTTCCTTACTTTAAAATGAAATTCTATAAAATATAATGTTGTCTACATTGTGGAGATGATTTCTTCTTATCTGAGGGAATGAGTAATTGGGAAGCAGGTATTGTGGAGTTAAAATACAGTGGTCTTTAAATGGTTTCAAATTTCGCTTATCAACCACAATGCAAACCTTCCAAATTCAAATTTTGTCTTCACATCAACTTTCTTCTGTCTGTTCTTGATCTTTTTAGGGAGAGGGTGAAAGTCCACATCTATTTCTGTGCTGAAGTTTTGGTAGGTTTTCTCATCTGAAACTTTTCTGCTGTTGCATCAGGCCCACGTTTTCATAGATTCTAGCACTGTCTTCTCTCATTTCTGCACAGGGTAGCATTGGAGTACAAGGCGGGAGGGGGTTCTGGTCTCCACTCGTCTGGTCTGCTAGAGAATACTTAACATTTGTATATTCGTTCCCTTTCCTCTTGCTTTTCCGCTTTTGTTCAATCCTGCGCTGTAGTGTTTCAATATAAGGCTGGATTGCCATATAGATAAATCGGTACCGTGCTTCTGTCTGGACCATCCCTGACCTCTTAGACCACACCATCTGGATGGTTGGGGAACATCAATGTCGCAGTCAACACCTTCATCTCTGATGATGTCGATAAGAAAATCAATCACAATGAAAGTCCCTGTCCAGCCAATTCCAGCACTGCAGTGCACCACGACCGGCCCTGCATCCATGATGCTCTCCTGCTTACGGTGCACCTTCTCCAGGAAGTCCAGCACGCCCCCGGGGTTGCTGAGCACTCTGTGATCCGGCCAGGTCCGAAAGTGGTATTGCCAGACTGTTCTCTCCGTATTCCCTTGTCCAACCTTTGAAAGTTTAAGTTCTCTTAGCGTGTAGTCATGAGTGGTGCTTTCTTTGATGTTCCTAATAGGCATGACGCCATATTCTTTTAAAGCATACTCATCAGGCCAATATTTGACACGTTTACTCTTTCCTCTCTCCACTTCTTTCGTTGTCATGACAATCACTCTGGAGTTTTCTTGGAACACCATCCACCAAAAGTCCTTCACTGTGTTTTGCAGGCAGCCTTGTGTGGCAATGTAACTCTTTTTGGGCTTCGAATTGTTGCACTTGGTTTCAAATTCAGGCATGATGATATTTGCATCAATGTAATCTGAAACAGGCTTATTGGGATCACCGTCAAGAACAACAATCCTGGTATGATCAAAGGGCAGGATGTTTTTAATATCTATTTTTGTTTTTGTTTTCTTACCTTTAACCCTCTTTTCAGCTGTAAAGAAGTTTGCACTCCTGTTGTTGCAGTGTCTGAAATCCTTTCCAAAAGCCTTGTTTGACTTTATCTGTAGTCTCAGCTAATTTGCTTAGTTCTTGAACTCTGCTTTCTATTTCAGCAGCATTTATACAAGTCATGTTAAGGGGCTGCTTGAGTTGTAGTACTGTACCCAATGTTTCCACCATAGGATTCTTCTTGTAATGTTCCCCAAGATCTGTCAAATAATCAAACCGTTCTCTTCCACCAGTGTTGTATTTCAGTTCCTGACAGCAAATCATTTATTCAGAAATCATTTATTTCTGAAAAAAATCCTAAATGTGAGATTCTGATTCAAAAGGTAGATATTTTTCTTTTTTAGGGGGACGGAGTCTTGCTCTGTCACCCAGGCTGGAGTGCAGTGGCATAATCTCAGCTCACTGCAACCTTTACCTCCCAGGTTCAAGCAATTCTTGTGCCATGCCTCAGCCTCCCGAGTAGCTGGGGTTACAGGAGCTGGGATTATAGCCACCACACCCAGCTAATTTTTGTATTTTTAGTAGAGATGGGGTTTCACCATGTTGGCCAGGCTGGTCTCGAACTCCTGACCTCAAGTGATCTGCCTGCCTTGGTCTCCCAAAGTGCTGGGGTTACAGGCATGAGCCACCACGCCCAGTCAAAGGTCAATATTTTTAGTGTTCATATATTTTCAGATATCTTTCTAAAAAGGTGGTAACAATTTATACCACTACCAGCAATATATGAAAATACTAGTTTCTCTACACCCCACCAAGACTGATTGTTATCATTATTTTTAAAGGTTTTTGCATTTGCCAAGTTGATATTTTCTTTTCATTTCCCTGACTACTATTTTTCTATTGGAAAAATTTTAGGTCTTTATATATCAGGGACAAGAATCCCTTTTCTGCTATATATTTTACAAATTTTTTTTTAGTTTTTACTTTCCTTTTGACTTTGGTTTTGATGTTTTTGACATAAAAGTATTTTTAACTTTTTAAAGTCAAATATTTCTCTCTCTGTCTCTCTCTATCTCTCTCTCTCGGCTTCTGGGTTTCTAGGCTTACTCGGAAAGGTCTCTTCCAACCCAATATTACTCAAATATTCTTTCAATTTTCTTCTAATGTTTTTAGTGTATGTGTGTGTGGTTTTGTTTTATTCCTTTTAATTCTCTGACACATTTAGAATTTCTATTATTATTTTATTTTATTTTTATTATTTATTTATTTAGTTTTGAGACAGAGTTTCGCTCTTGTTGATGACGCTGGAGTGCAATGGCGAGACCTTGGCTCACCGCAACCTCCACCTCCTGGATTCAAGTGATTCACCTGCCTCAGTCTCCAAAGTAGCTGGTATTATAGGCGCCTGCCAACACGCCTGGCTAACTTTTGTATTTTTAGTAGAGATGGAGTTTCACCATGTTGGCCAGGCTAGTCTCAAACTCCTGACTTCAGGTGATCCACCCACCTTGGTCTCCCAAAGTGCTGGGATTACAGGTGTAAGCCACTGCACTTGGCCTTATTTAGAATTTTTAAATTTCTGTTACAAGGTAGGGATGTAACTAACTTAGTTTTATCCAGTTTGATTAATTATTATGTGAGCACTTTTAATTAAAAGTGCTTTCCCATCAATTGCCACCTTTGTCATGAATTAATTTTAATATCAACATATCTGTGTCTGGGTTCTCTATGCCAATACCATTTTATTTTGATAATTTTAATAAAGTAAGACAAATTCTCCTTTGCTGTTCTTCTTTCTCATGAATTTCTTCCATAGCCTTAGACATTTATTCTGCCACATCATAGTAAACATTGTCATCTGCCTCTTGGGCTTTCTCCTACTGTGCAGTTGTCATGTCATTTGGGCAGACTGAGCTTGGCTATGGAGGTGGCCTCAATCAGCCAAAGCCAATCAGTTGAATCCAAATTTTCTGGCTACATTAATTTGTTCATGGAGGGTGAGACCTAAATTGGTCTAATCAGAGTGAAACTTAGGACTTTTCATTAATGATTTGGGGGGTGGGGTAAGAATCAAATAGCTCTGGTTTCTGCTGGTAGCAATCTTGTAACCATGAGAGAAACCAGTCTGGAGATGATGTCTACACATGGAGGAGGAAAATGTCAAGATAATCACAGAAAACTGCACGTGGGATCTTGATCAAATCTGCCTGAAGTCCACCCTACTTCTAGACTTTTTAGTTTTACAAATCAGTAAATTTCCTTCTTTGTTTTAATTCAGGCAATCAGGTTACCTGTTATTTACAATGAAAGCCATATGTGTAACGGATACTCATTAGGTTTTACAAAAATTTTCTTTCTAAAAACTAATATGAAAATGATCTCTCATTGTCCTCAAACTCTTCAATCTCCTCATTAGCAATAAAATGCTACTCCAGCTCTTTGACATGGCCTGATTCTATACCGCTTTCTAGCCTCCTTCCCCATTAATATTGTTCCTCTCACATACACACATACCTCAGTTCACCTCAAAATCATCTCCCAGGGTCCACTCCTCTATTTTCTCTCTTGAAAAGTTCAGCCTTATATTAAAGTTGTACACACATTTGGATCTAAATTCCTCAAACATATGTTAAATACCTACTGCTATGGGAATGGCCTATGAAAGGTGGTGGGGATGCAAACATGAATGAGGGATGAACACTGCCTTAAAGAAACTACCTTTAAGTAGGGGAGTCAGATGCATAATCGTATCATTCCAGTGTGAGGTGATTAATGCACCAATAGACACATGAACAATGCCTTGTGTATAGTAAACAATGAATGAGTATTTGTTAAACAAAGTGGAATTTCAGGTCATATTAACATAAACATGGATTCTAGACCTTTAAGGTTATACTTATACAAAGATAAACCACTGTGAGAAATAATTAAGTAAACACGAAACCATCCTTACAGGGTTAACAGGAATTCTGGACAGAAATAGAGTTATAATTAAGCATTAATCAGGTTGCACTTTGGCCGATTTCTTTGTAAGCAAAAGTCGTGTAGCACCAGATACCATTTGTATCCCTGTTGTTCCTATAGATGGGATTTCTGACATTAGAATTACTTAAGGCTTTTGTTTAAAACAGACAGGATCTCTCTGACACTAGATTCATAAGACCTTTGTTTAAGAATTGCTTAAGATGATTTTCAGCTCTGAAATTGCAGTGAAACAGCTGATGCCAACAAGTTTGAAGACCCCCACAGAGGACTGGAATCAGCATGAGAATACAGTTTCTGTATCTTCCTGTCCCATGACTTTACTCTGCACTCGTTGACCGATCAGTGATCTCCACACTATGGTCAACCCAAAACCCTTAAACAGTCTACCCTCAAACTCCACAGGGAGACAGATTTGAGGTTTCCTTCTGTCTCCTTATTTGGCTGCCCTACAATTAAACTTCATTCTCTGCTGCAACCCAGTGTCTCAGCCTACTGACTTGCTGTGTGCATCAGGCAGTGAACTTACTATGCTTACAAACATGAAATAAACAAGACCTTTTAAAATAGAATAGAGTAATTTATAGCTCTCTTCTTGTGATGTCTTTGTCTGGTTTTGGTATCATGGGTAATACTGGTCTTGAAAAAGGAATTGAACTAAGTCATTTTTAACAACTTTATAATATTCCATAATTTGCCAGCACAACCCCCTCCTCCCCCCACCCCCCCACCTCTACCAACACACACACACACACACACACACACACACACACACACTCATTTTGGGACTGCCACAGGCCCCAGGCTGCTGAAGATCAAAGTGAGATGAGTGGAACCAATCGGTGCTAAGAAGAAAGTGGGCCTCAGAGTTACACTGAGTGAAGAATGTGGGCTGTGAAGAGGAGGGCCTCTGCTCTGCCCGTTAGTAGCCTGTTACCTTCCTGACACTTAAGGTTGGCACTCAGTGATTATTGAATTGCAAAGTACTCCCCTCTTCCCACTTTAAAAAACTGGGTCTGCCTCCTGGCTAACAAAGCCCTATCTTATTTCTCCAACTGCCTAAACTATTTGTTTCCTATTCCTGCCCCTTTCTTCTTCAAGGCTGCCTGCGCCTTCATTTGAACCTTGGCAACCTGTAAAAGAAATTAGGCAGGACAGATAAGCACAGGGTCTGATGCATGCTAAATTCCAAACCTGGCGCCTGTCTCCTAGGACAAAATGAATAAACCCTGGGCTGTTCGTTTCAGAAAAACAGGTCCCTGAGAACCAGGTCCTGCAGTCTCAGATCATAGCTGCCACTATGTGAGCCTGTCGGATTTTCATATGTCACTCAGAACTGCATATCCATACCGAATTGCCTCCCTCACCTTTTGCCCTTTTGAATGCACTAATTGAAACGTAGGCATCCAGTACTACCTTCTGCAATCCCGGCCCCTGATCTCCACAGACTCAAACTCCAGGGTGCCAGCCCTCCAATGCCCGTTCAGACAACCCTTTCAAGCCCACAGAGCCCTGAGCCTTGGAAAGGCAAGCTGACTCCATCTTTTCCCTGGGGGTTCTGGTTGGACCTTTCCTTGGCTGCCCTTTATGAAAAGTTTTTTTTTCACTATAGATACAGTACCCGAACGTAACAGAACTGCCCTTGTTCTAAAGTCTTTCCACTGGTTCCGTCTGTTCTCCCCCTAATTGTGAGTTAGTGAAACTAACTCTACAACTTTGCAAGGGGCCATTTTGCATTACAAACAGGCATGACAGGCCTTCAAATACCCTACCAAGAAGAAGGTCCCAGTGGGAAGTCAAGTCAAGCCAGTTCAGTTAAATTCCAACCAGCAACCTCCTGTCAGGGAACTGCGATAGTTCAAAGAGCGTTCTTGTGCCGTTAACTGATTGTGTCACCTTAAGCCAGCCAAATTCTCTGGGTCTCAGCTGTAAAATTAAAGCCGCAGACCTCAGATACTCTAACAGTGCTCACAGACTATGATTTTAGAGATAGGGTCACCCATGCAGTATGGGACTGAGGCAAGGCACTGTGGGAGCCCCTGTCCTTCTGCATTAATAAGTTTGGACAGATGAAACCAGATGAGAATAACATCAAGAGCAGCCTTGCTTGATTAATTAAAACTTCTAATACTAAACAGGAAGGGGGCCTCACAGTTGCCAGGCAACCAGCCTCCATTCTTGTTGGCAGGGGCTGGAGTTGGCTCAGGTCTCTTTTAGCGGCAGTTGATGGAACCACTCAGCGGCCCTTTTCCTGACCCTTGCCATTCTGTGAAGCTCTAACCAAACCATCTTCACAGGATTGTAGGGACACTCCTGTTTTCTCTGCAACCCTGAAGTTTGCGTACTGAAATAATGGAAACAATTTTATAGAACCAATTTTGGTTCTATAAAAAACAGCTATACTCATATTCCTATTTTTTCATTGAAGTCTATCAGTGGACCGTGGCCGGCACACACCTGTCCATCCTTCAGTCACCTGAGCTTGCCTTTCCTCTGACCTCCTCATGTGGACAACTCCCTGTACAACAGCCATGGACCTTGTAGACTGTCTAGAAGCACCGCATAGAGGTGAAGGCAGGTATCTTGACACCTCTAGGAATGGCGGTAGAATGAAAGGGCAGCCCAAGCCCCAGGTGAGGAGACATAGAACAGTCTGAAATACTCCACTAAGCCAGCGTAATGGTGGAATACGTGGTCCTTATTAAATACACAAACACACATGCAAATGGCTGCCTGGACTCCTCTCCATTTTCCTTGCCACCACCTCTTTTTCAATCTATTAGTATTTACAGCTGGTCTCCCTGATTAAAAATAAGTGCATTATGCAGACCATGTCTCTCTTTAGTGGGCTCTATTGCATAAGAATACAACCTGAGTGACTTCCCACCACCTATAGGGTGCTGAGTGCTCTGAGGCCTGGACACCTCTTCAGCCTGGTTGGGGCCCTACTCCCCTGGCTCACCATGTTGCAGCAATGTGAGCCTTCTAGACCAGTCTAGAACAGGCCAAACTCTTCCTTAAGGTCTTTGCCCAAACCGTCCTCACTGCCTGGGAAGTTCTTCCCTTGGCTGTTTATATGGCAGGCTGCCTTTCACCGGTCAGATCTCAGGTTATTGTTCCCTGCCTGCCCAACCTAAGACAGTTGCTCCTTCTCTTTTCTGTCTCATCACTATGTTTATTTTCTTCACAGCATTTCTTATAATCTGTAATTACATTGTTTATAAAATTTGTTGACTTATTTATTATTGGTTTCTCCCATCAGAGTACAAGCTCAGCAATATCAGGACGCAGCCTACCTTGCTTATAGTTGTCTCCAAGTGTCTAGCTCACGCCTGGCACATATTCAGTATTCAATATTCAATAGACATGTGTTCAATAAAAGAATGATGACGAATAAAAGATGTGCCAAGATAATACATTTAAATGTAGCCACATGTGTACATCATACCGTCATTCCTGTTATGCTTACTGTGTGCCTGCCACTGTTCCAAGTACTTTCTACAGGTTAACTCATTTAATTCTCACATAACTCTATGAAGCAGGGTTCTAATCAGCCCCAGTTTACAGGGAAAGAGGCAGAGGCCCAGAGTAGTTAATTAACTCATCTACGGTCAGACTGTGAGCTGGGTGGATATATTTGTTTGCTAGGGCTTCCATAACAACATACCATAGACGGCTCAAACAGAAATTTATTTTAAGTGGCAGCTTACACAGAAATTTATTTTCTCACAGTTCTGGAGGCTGAATGTCCAAGACCAAGGTGCCAACAGGAATGGTTTCCTCTGAGGCCACTCTTTGGCATGCAGATGGCCACCCTCTTGCTGCCTCTCCTCATGGCATCCCTCCGTGCATGCACACCCCTGGTGTCTCTGTGTGTCCTATTTCCTCTTCTTATAAGGACACCAGTCAGATTAGATTAGGACCCAGTCTAATGGCTTCATTTTCACTTAATCACCTGCTTAAAGGTCTTATCTCCAAACAATCACAGTCTGAGATACTGGGGGTTACAGCTTCAACATGTGAATTTGGTGAGGACACAGTTCAGCCCATAATAGTGGGACTGGGATTGAATCCTTGGTAGCCTCTTTCCAGAGTTTGTGCATTTAACCATTATGCTATAAAAACTCTGAACAAATTAGAACATATTTAGCACGTTGTGAGTTTCCCAGTGTGGCAGCCACTTTTAGCTGCCCATTCAATATCCATCTCAGCTCCTCCGCGTTTTTTCTTGCCAACAGAGCCTCACTTTGGTTCAGAGAGGCAACGTGACCCGCTCCAGGGTTAAAACAATCTTGATAACTCCGCTCTCATTTGCTATTTACGTACTTTCTCAGGCTTCTTGCATATAGGGGTGGGTGCCGTGTGCCCTGGCTCTGCCCAAAAAAAGGTCAGAAGAAGTGAGCTGGGAGACTTACAAAGACAGCAGGAGCTAAGAACTCAATGATACCGTATTTCCTCTAGGCAGGTATGTGGACCCGATCCTGGGGCTGTAACAGCCATCTAGGGACGATGAGAGGAGGCGCGTGAGGAGAACAGGCCAACACGCTCGGGATGGCAGACCCGAAACAGGAGGAACATGAGTCTGGGAATTGCTGCTTTTAGACATCTCATTACAAGAAATCATGAAATATCTCTGCAACTGTTTTTTAGAAAGAGCTTTATTGAGGTATAATTACACTTAGGCACCATAAAATTCATTTGTTAAGTGTACAGTTTTAGTAGATTCACTGACTTGTGCAACCATCACAACAATCCAGTTTTAGAACATTTTCCATCACCCCAAAGAGATCTCTCATGCTGGTTTGCTGCGAATCCCTGTTCTCACTCACAGCCTCAGGCAACCACTAGTCTGCTTTCTGTCTCTATAGATTTGCCTTTTCTGGATATTTCATAAAGCATTTTTTTTTTTTTTGGTAGTTTTAAGTATTCTTAACTGTTACTCATGGCATATGGATATGCAACTGCTGATGGAATCCACATTCAGGCAACAGCAAGAGTGAGGAAAAAATCATGGCCAACAATATGTTATAGTGGAAAGAGCCTCAAGTCTGGGAGACCCAGTTTTGGTCTCAACTATTCTCCTAACCAGCTGTTAACCTTTTTTTTTGGAGATGGGGTCTTGCTCTGTTGCCCAGGCTGGAGTGTAGTGGTGTGAATATGGTTCACTGTAGCCTTGAACTCCTGAGCTTAAGCAATCCTCCAACCTCGGCCTCCAGAGTAGCTGGGACTACAGGCATGTGCTACTATGCCTGGCTAATTGTGTGTGTGTGTGTGTGTGTGTGTTTGTGTGTGTGTGTGTGTGTGTGTTATGTAAAGATGGAGTCTCACCATGTTGCCCAGGTTGGTCTCCAACTCCTGGGCTCAAGCAATCCACCTACCTTGGCCTCCTAAGCACTGGAATTACAGGCGTGAGCCACCACGTCTGGCCCTTGCTTACTCTTTGTAAATTTTTAAACTTCTCTTAGTTGATTTTCCTAATCCATGAAATGAGAAGATTCTGATGAATGATTTTTAAGCTCCCTTCCATTTCTTGGATTCTAAGCTGTTTTTTCAAGAAATAAAAGCAGCATTTGAGTTATTTCAGATAAAACACTGTATCATTTAGCAAAAACTTAAGACTGCTCCATGCTTCTAAAAATATAAACAATGAGGCCAGGCGCGGTGGCTCACGCCTGTAATCCCAGCACTTTGGGAGGCTGAGACGGGCAGATCACAAGGTCAGGAGATCGAGACCTTCCTGGCTAACACGGTGAAACCCCGTCTCTACTAAAAATACAAAAAATTAGCCGAGCGTGGTAGCGGGTGCCTGTAGTCCCAGCTACTGGGGAGGTTGAGGCAGGAAAATGGCGTGAACCCAGGAGGCAGAGCTTGCAGTGAGCCGAGATCGCACCACTGCACTCCAGCCTGGGTGACAGAGCAAAGACTCTGTCTCAAAAAAATAAATAAATAAAATAAAATAAATAAACAATGAGTCATTTTTTAAGGTGTACAATTCTACTAAATAGGAGAACTGAGGGTGTTATGAAATGTCTATCAAATACAGAGATCTGTGTTGGTCAGGAAGGTTATTATATGCAGAAGAAATGAATAAGTTGTTACAAAAGGGTCATGTTTATTTGGACCTCTTGTCAGAAGCAAGGGTGAAGAATGTTAAGAACATGTTAGAACAATGTACACATAGAACATGTTCTAAACATGTTCTATGTATGTATATATATTTACATATAGACATGAGCACGTCATTTGTAAAAGGGATACTATGAATTGGAGTGTGTTGGGGGACTGCCCACGATTGCAGAGAAATAGAATCATGTTTACTCTTAAAATTCTCTTTGTTGCTGTCAATTTTTAAATGGTGTAATAATGGCTTTGTGGCTGCAGATAAAATAGGGTCCTCTAGGGTAACGGAACTGATCTGTACCCTGATCATCATGATGGTACACAAACCTATACATGTGTTAAAATTCATGTGTACACACCAAAAAGGCAGTTTTATGGCATGTTAATTTAACAAACTAAAATTAAAAATACCCTTATCTTTTAGAGATACAAGTTGAAATATTCATGGATGAAATGATACAGTATCTAGTATTTACTTCAAAATAATACGGGAAGGAGGAAGATGTTGGGTACATATGAAACAAGATTGGCCATGAGTTGGTAATTGTTAAAACTAGGCTCATTACCCTCTCCTGGGGCTCATTATGCTCTCTTCTCTCTTTTTGTGTATGTTCAAAGATTTTCAATATAAAAAGTTAAAAATAAACAGCACTGGAGAGCAAGAATAAAATTCCTTCCGGCTTGCATGCTTAAAAGAAGCTTATTTTTTCATTTCCAGACTGATGGCTCTTTCTAAGATAAGGAGTTCTCCACATAGGCAAAGCAATAGGTAGAATATAGCATCTCTCTGTATAGCTTATGCACATTTCACGATATAGAAAGGGTTTTCTTAATGTATATGATCAGCTGGGCTGACTACATTTAAAAAATTATCCTCATATCAAATCAGAACTAATAGCTACCATTTATTGAGCACCTGCTTATGATAGTCATCAAAATAATCCTTCCAAAAAAAGATCTCAAATGTTTGCACCACTCCCCTGCCAGAAGATATTATTCCCATTTTACAAAGGAGGAAAGCAAGTCTGAGGGGGACAGGTTAGTAGCTAGTATCTCTCATAAAGTGAAGTTAGAATGCAAATTTAGACCCCCTTCCAGAGCTGTGTTCTTGACCAGCAGACAGTAGGGCTTCAGAGTGGACACTGTCCTGAGCAGGATGCCTTTTAAAGGTTCAGCACGCCCACCCCCCACTTCTTCCTGCTTTTCTTCTAGGAGCTGTGATCCTTTTCAGAGGAGTCCCCAAGGGCTACTGGATTTGCTTTGCCCAAGTCTGGAGAGCCAAATGTGCCCTGAGTGTACATCTCTTTCCAAAGCCAGTGACTGGCTGGCACAGGAGTACCAAAGTTCAGCTCCCTTACTTAGACTGAGACAAACTCTGAGGTGTAATTACCACTCCAGAGCTTCCCTGAGGGGATCAGGCTGAAGCAGAAGCTTCACCTTATATCACACCCTTGCTCAGCTTTTCCCATTTCCCTGTCCTGATTCCCACACTCTTACTGGTTTCTCCTGGGAGTATTTCCTTAGTAAGTCACTTGCCCATGAGCCCCTGTCTCAGGGACTATTTCTTGGGAGCCCAAACAAAGATAATGTTTTTTTTTTTTTTTCCAATTTAGATGCAGATTGATTGCTAACTATTATTATTATTATTCCATATCTAGGAAGCATTTGTGAGAATATTTATGTGTTTTTATATATGTAAGCTCATATATACTTATTTTTTTGTATACAATTACTGTAGTGACTGGAAATAGAAAGGTCAAAGGAGGGACAAATATGACGTCTATGAAGATCACACTGAGCCATAATAAGGAGCTGGAGAAGGTGCTCATCCCTGTGTCCGCTGGAGTACTCCAGTAGTACAGCCATATCGGAACGGGCTTCCAGGTGCTATCCAGATGCTGGCTGCTGAACAAACACTGCTTTAACCCTTGAAGGTGGGGATGAGGGTTAGGAAGGGGGCCTGTTATGCGGGAAGAGGAAAGAGAGAGTACATTTTAATAAATGTAAAACCGGGTCTTCAAGGCTTCAAGAACAAGACAATGCTTTCCAATAAGCCCCTTGCCAGAAAGAAGGCGTTACATTGACAGAGGACAGAGCCCAGCTGTGCCCATCCTCAGTGAGAAAGGGATTTCAGTTGTAAAAGAGTCTCCTAATTGTGGTGTATTAGCCACAGAAGAGAATCTGGTTCTGTAGCTGAATTGGGTGAATTTATAGCTCAGTTCCATGACTTTTGAGCTGTGTGACCCTGGTATGTTATTTTACATCTTGGAGCTTCTATTTCTTACTCTATAAAACAAGACAATAATAAGTATCTCACATTGTTATTAAGATAATTGTATTAGACACATAAACTCTTAGAACATGATAAGAATTCAATAAATGATCATTATTACAATTAGGGGAACTTCGAATTTCCTTCTTTGCTTGTCTCTAGTAATGACACTGGGGCCAGAGAGATTGCAAGGAAGCTGTTATACCCATATGTTGCTGGGGCAGGGAACATACGTATCTTTTAAGAAGAAATATAGCAAATCAAACACCCTCCCAGACAAGTTAGTCTGTGCTTTATAGCAATTTGCTTTTATCTGTTTTATAGTTTACCATGGTGTTTTCTAATGTATTTGTCACTATATCTCTCTCCATCAACAAGAAGAGAGCTTTTTGAGGGCCAGGACACTATTTTTGTCATTGTGTCTCTGGCATTTAGCAGCTGAAGCAGTAGATGCTCAGTTATTGTTGTTGAATAAAAGCAGAGCCTTAAGCCAGTATCAGTGCTTAGACAGAATTATTCTAAAAGAACCAAGCTAAAAGAAAAGAAGAATTTATGCAAAGATGCCTAAGGCAACCATATTTGTAATAGAAGAAAGAAAGGGAGAGAGGAAGAAAGAAAAGAAAAAAAGAAAGAAAGAAAGAAAGAGAAAGAAAGAAGGGAAGGAAGGAGAGAGAAAGAAAGAAAGAAAGAAAGAAAGAAAGAAAGAAAGAAAGAAAGAAAGAAAGAAAGAAA
>NC_045436.1:106747500-106761599 GCF_002776525.5 Piliocolobus tephrosceles | reverse complement strand
AAAGAAAGAAAGAAAGAAAGAAAGAAAGAAAGAAAGAAAGAAAGAAAAGAAAAGAATAAAACAAAGAAAGCAAGACCAAATTAAGAAAGATGCCCATAGCAGGAGAATTTAAGTAATTTAATACATATCTAATCAATGATGATTTTATAGAGCCATTAAAACTTAGAAAGTTTCTGTAGCAACATGGGGAAATAATTACGATGAACTGTTAAAGGAAAATGAGAGAAAGATTTTTATTTGATTAATGACTACAACCCCGTAAGAGTTATATGAATGTATATAGGCAGAGACAAGCAGGGGATGTGGACTATGAAAACACGTTATTTTATTGCAGTGATAACACTGTGGATAAGTTTTTTAAAAATTTTAGCTTTCCATTAGTATTGCTATAATATTTGTGTGGGGGAAGTTGAGTAACATTTTTAAATAAAAGAGAGTGGCCAATCTTTCACTGCAGAGCTATGTCTAGTTTTTATAGAGCAATGGCCTCTCAAGGTGCCTTCCAGCCCAGGCGCCTGGCATTTACCAGCTTCTAATACAGGGCTCTGAGACTCCCAGAGCAGCGCAGAAGCTATTGCTTATGCTTAACGTTTATGCTGTCAAAACCCAATGGAAAAATAAGAGCCACTAAACATCTTTAGTGGCTCTTTACATCTAAAGCAGAATCAATACAAGTTGTGAAAGGGTTGACCCCTAACTCTAAAAGTACTTTCTAAACATTTACTGAATATCTGCTATATGCCAGACACTCTTCTAAGGGCTAAGGATACAAAAGACGAGTAGGACAAAGTTCTTGCCCTCGAGGAGGTTCAAAGCCCAACAAGGAAAGGAGACAGCAAATAACCAGCTACAGTGTAATATGGTCAGTGCTAAGACAGAACATGGAGCAGGTGCTGTGGGATGTTAATTAGGGCATGTTTGGTGCAAAGAATAAGAATTACTTCAAACTGGCTGGAATCAAGGAGGGCTTATTATAAGGATGTAGGGAAATGTCGTGGAATTTAAGGCAGGAAGTGCATTCTGGCCTCACAAGACCCAGGAGCTGGAGCCTGAAATATCAGAAACCAGAGTAGCTAGTAGTCTGTCTCTATCTCCCTGTCTTTCTCATTCCTTCTGGGGTAATGTAGTCTTTTGCGTCCATTTCCTTTGGCAGCTCTATTCCTCTCTCTTTCCAGATTAGTCCCATTGCTCTGTTTTTATGTGGCTCACCTTGGCTTCCCCCAAAAGGGCAACAAGCTCCAGCCTCTACATCATCTTCAGATCCACCACTTACAGCTAACTAGACTCGCTGGGTCCCAATTCCAAATTACCAACAAAGATCATCTGATAGGTCAGTCCTGAGTCAGGCCCAAAGGTGGTTGGGGGCAGGAGTCATGAAGCCTGCTGTCTGTTTAGCAAGGCTAATGAGCACAGACTTGCTGAGAAGGGGCAACACGAAAGCAGACAGTCTCCTTCACGGGAGAGCAAGGGATTTGACTTTGACTGCAGATGTTGTGGTTAAGGGGGTGGTTTTGAGTTGAGTTTTGGGGTAACAGTGAGGGGTTAGACTAGAATAGGGTGTGATTTTCAAATATAATTAGGAAGTAGAATCAATACATGATAGAAGGAGGGTTGTAAATGAAATTTCAATGTATCACATAATTGCCTTGGCTCATCTTGTTTGCTAAGGAGCTGTTTAAATGTCACTGTCATTGGACCCATCAGAGTTTTTTCCATAGGCAAACGCAATGAACTCCCACTTACTCAGCAGTGGTCTCTTGTATTCATCAGCAATTCCAACTGCAGTAAGAGCAGAGTTACAAGAAACAGTCTGATTCCTCAGAGGAATTTGAGACATCCATCTACAGTTTAAGTTTTCTGCTACATAGCACATTCCAAGTTCACACACACACGCACACGCAGGCACACACACCGAGCACTTTCATGGAATGATGCATTGTATTTCTGCCTGGCTCTATATATCCTTTGTACTTTGCATAATGTATGGAATAAATTCACTACTCTATTACTTGAAGAGAATTATAGTTGGCTTATGTAGTATGTTATCATCTGTGTATAAAAGAAAACACAGCTCATTTATAAACAGTGATTGTATACACATGTATGTCTAAAATCATTTTCGTTTGTTTTGAGACAGGGTCCCACTCTGTTGCTTAGGTTGCAGTGCAGTGGTGTGATCTTGGCTCACTGCAACCTCTGCCTCCTGGGTTCAAGCGATTCTCCTGTCTCAGCCTCCTGAGTAGCTGGGACCACAAGTGCACACCACCATGCCTGGCTAATTTTTGTATTTTTTGGTAGAAATGAGGTTTCACCATATTGGCCAGGTTAGTCTCAAACTCTTGACCTCAGGTGATCTGCCCACTTCAGCCTCCCAAAGTGCTGTGATTATAGGCGTGAGCCACTGCACCTGGGCTAAAATCATTTTGTTTTGTTTTGTTTCTTAACAGAGGAGGTGCCAGTTTACAAATCCTTATTTATAAAGCTTTTTGCGCATTAGTCCTTTCCATTCCCATGGCCATCAGCCTAATTCAAGGTATTACCATCTCCTCCTATATTGTTGTAGCAGCTCCTAACTGACCATTCTATCCATGGCCACCAGATTTCACATCGTTAAGCGTCACTTGCATGATGACACTTGCTGCTCACCAACCCTCTGTGTTCTCCTGTTAACTACCAAATAAAGTCCAAGTTCTATGTCCTAGCCTTCAGCATCCTTAGAATTTGGTGCCCACCAACCTTGCAAGTTCCTTTGCTACTCATCATGGTTCAGCTACATTGAACTATACTTTACCACCAGCTTCCTAAACGCACACAGATCTCTTAAATCCATATAGACCTTTCCTTCTGTTTAGAAGAACTATTCTTTTCTCTTCTCCAACTGTCTAGCTGATGCCACTTTTTTTTTTACTGCATCTTTGCTAATAAACTCAGCATATACCTATAAGATTATTAAATAAATTATATATATCTAATTTTAAAATAGCCTGACCACAGCTATTTTTTAGTAGGATTTCACCACTGCTTCTGCTCAGCAATGTTGCTGTTGGCCCCCCTTTTATTGTAGATAAATTCTACCCATCCCTTCTTTGTGCCTTTCACACCAGATTCAACATCCTGGGCAGGAGGTCTCGCAGGTTGAATTTAGTTTTTCTGTACATGCCCTGGCTTCTAAGAAAGAAGGCAGGAAATGGAGCCTCTTAGCCCTCTGACTTTCCTTGAGGGGGTCAACAGTACTACACACAATGAAGAATTTTCCTGCAAACAAAAGTTCATCCAAAAAGACAGATATCAACTGCAACTTCTATTCACCCTTCAAGCCATGACTCTGATGTCACTCTAAGAGGCTGATGTGAATTTCTCTCCTCTCCTTCCAGGAGGAGCCAGGGACTCTCTTTGGGATCGCAGAACATTCTGGCCATTTCTCTATTAAAACATTATATTGAATTTTAAAGTAATATGTGCTCTATCTTGGAAGTAATGTTCATTTTTGAAAATAGTCAAGTATTAAGTGTAAAGAAGAAAGCTAAAGCCCATTCATAATCCCATCATTAATATTTGAGTTGCTTATCTTTATTCTTTCTTCTACTATACACATACATAACTTTTATGTATGGAGCTTGGGTCATACTTGTTACATGGCCTTATAATTTTTTTTTTTTTTTTTTTTTGAGACACAGTCCCACTCTGTCACCAGGCTGGAGTGCAGTGGCGTGATCTTGGCTCACTGTAAACTCTGCCTCCTGGGTTCAAGCGATTCTCCTGCCTCAGCCTCCCAAGTACATGGGATTACAGGCACATGCCACCATATCCAGCTAATTTTTATATTTTTAGTAGAGACAGGGTTTCAACATGTTGGCAAGGATGGTCTCGATCTCCTGACCTCGTGATCTGCCCACCTCGGCCTCCCAAAGTGCTGGGATTACAGGCGTGAGTGAGCCACTTGCCCGGCCTGATGGCCTTATAATCTTTATGTTCATATTTTTCTCTAGAAAGAGGTGGAGGCACTGGGGTTTCCAGCTTTGCCTCCTCCTGCTAGTAATACCTAGTACAGTGTTTGGTACATGTTTGGCTCTTACTTGCTAAGTCAATGGAAAAGCTCCCAGAGGACAGAAAACCACATTTTGAGTCACTTTATATTTGATTTAGGACCTATTATACTATCTTGCACATAGTAAATATTTTAACTTAATGTTTCCAGATTAAATAATTCAAGTCATGTCAATCTTTTAAAGTTTCGGGGTATAGATATGTATTTTGTGTTCCCCTGGCTACACAAATTTAATAGTAAGACCAGGAGTGTAAATTACAGTAGCAGTGATAATGAAAATGGCCTTTGTTTCTGCTGTCTTACTAATGAATCACCAGAAACACTGAACCCCCCCAAATTTCTCTTTCCCTCCCATTTGGAGGGCCAGACATTTTCTCATTGACAACCTTGAAGTTATACTTCCATAGCCATTTATCGTGACGTTCAATGGTTAACTTTTTTCGTTGCCCATGTAGAGTATTAGAGATGGCAGCAAATTCTTTGTCACTTTTATTACTGAGAGATGGAGTCTCTTTCTCCACCCCTCTGCTTATGATCTGGGCTTTGGCCAATAGAATGCAGTGGAAGTGATGCTATGCTGGTTCTGAGCCTTGCCATTAAGTGGGACCAGCAGCTTCCTCTTTTTCCCTCTTGGAATCCAACTTCCATGCTATGAGGGAGCCCAAACAGCCACTTGGAGAGGCCAACATGGAAGAGAGTCAAGGCCCAGGTCTACTAGCCTCAGTTAACAGCCAGCCCCAACTAGCCGGCCATGTGAGCAGGCCAACTTGAAAGTCAAGTTGTCCCAGGAGATGCTATATGGAGAAACCTGAGTTGTCCCAGCCTAACCCTGACCTAACGTCAAAACTGCGACCAAATAAATGGTGGTTGTTTTAAGTTGTTAAGTTCTGGAGTATTTTGTGACACAGTAATACATAACTGAAACAGTCCCGCAGTTAACCCTGCTTTTCTTCTGGAGGGAGGGGAGAGTTCTCTTGCCTCTAGGGCAAGAGCAGGAAACTCGCTCTTCAGTTTCTAATCTCTTCTGAGTTGGATAAGAGAACTCCTGAGTTCTCCAACTTTTAAATGTCTCATTCTATAGAATTTCCGGTTTTCAACAACTGACCAGGGTTTCTAGAGAGTTCTTAGGGCCTTCAACTTTGCCTTCCCACAGAGTAACCTCTCCAAACACGTAAGGCACTGTCCAGTAAAGTGAAAGGGGGAGACCTTGATGGTTCCTTCTTGTTTAGGAGTCTTCATCACAGCTTCCTGGAGGCCTTCTTTCCCCCCAAAAGATTCATCAGATCTCTGATTCTCAGGTAAGACTCCGCTTGCTCTGCCCTGGTAGACAGAGCTGGCTTCCTCTGATGTCCACGTGTTAGCTACTTGCATGGTATCCGGAGTGCCTTATTAACCCCAAGCAAACTTCCTAAACCTTCATTAGCTTGTTGTAAAGCAACTCAATATCTCTCTCTTGGTTTTTGCTTTCCAGGCCTCTCAATTTCTTCTGCTGGATGCTTTAACTATCTGCTTTGAGTATCACTCCAGTATCTTAAATCAAGAGCTCTCTTCTGCTTCAGCAGCTCCCATGGTGCAATTTCCTCTTCCAATTCTGAAAAGCTGCAGCAGGATGTGCATTATCAGAGAATCCTGGGGTTGGGGAGAACCTGGGGGAAACATTTAAAATGTTCTCCTGACTTCAGGCAAGATGATGTGCACACCAGAGTGGTAACAAAGAATTTAGGACCTAAAAATAGCTCAGGGCATACTTAACTTTCTATAAGACATCTGGGATTCTCTCCTAATTCCCAATCTACCCCTCTTCTACCCTAATTCTCAAATCTCTAAGGTGGGGACTGAAACACTTATTAAAAACTCTAGGCTGGGCGTGGTGGCTCACGCCTGTAATCCCAGCACTTTGGGAGACCAAGGCGGGCGGATCACCTGAGGTCAGGAGTTCGAGACCAGCCTGGCCAACATGGTGAAACCCCGTCTCTACTAAAAATACAAAAATTAGCTGGGCGTGGTGACAGATGCCTGTAATCCCAGCTACTTAGGAGGCTGAGGTAGGAGAATCGCTTGAACCTGGGAGGCGGAGGTTGCAGTGAGTTGAGATTGTGCCATTGCACTGCAGCCTGGGCAATAAGAATGAAACTCCGTCTCAAAACAAAACAAAACAAAACAAAACAAAACAAAACTCTAGAAAGCTGAATAGGTTCTCTTCACACCTGAGCCTCCTATCAACCCTGGGCTAGGCACACATCGATCTGAAATAAAGGCGTGGTGGTGGGCAGAGGCTTCATGAAGACAGCACCACTATGAGGACTTTTAGTTAGGGCAACCAATCCTCCAAATTGGGACACTTTTGAGAATAAAGGGGGTTGCTATTGATAATTATGCCATGGCAATAGTGATAAACTGGGGCTGTCCCAGCTAAACTAGGATGTATGCTCACCCTATATTTGGGAGGTGCTAAGAACACGAGGTGGTGTGGGGGAGAAGAGGCAGGACTGCACTGAGTAGGAAAAAGAGTCTTAAAATACATTTCTTGTGTCCTCTGGTGCTTTTAGACCAATGGTTCTCATATTAAAATTGCCTGAGGAGGTTTTGAAAATTATCAAGCCCTAGACCCCAGCCTAGGCCAATTGTATCAGCACCTGTGAGGGTAATAAGAGCCTGGCATAAACATGTTTTGAGTGCTCCCAGGTGGCTTTAATGTATAGTCAAGGTCAGGAACCACTGTTCGAGGCCTCAGGGAGAGTACCTAGACTCACGTGAGCCGACTTGTCCCTTTGGAGCCAAGAGTCAAACCTACCTTAAGCTTTGACGCATTATCTAAGTTGTCTTTCATGCAAAGAGCAGAAAACCCGGGCAATCAATAAGGAGATTTACCGTTTTTTGTTGTTGTTGTTGTTGTTGTTATTGTTGTTCGTTTGTTTTTAATTGAGGCGGTGTCTCGCCCTGTCACCCAGGCTGGAGTGCAGTGGCGCGATCTCAGCTCACTGCCACCTCCGCCTCCCGGGTTCAAGCAATTCTCCTGCCTCAGCCTCCCCAGTAGCTGGAATTACAGGTGCGTGCCACCGTGTCTGGCTAATTTTTTATATATTAGCAGAGACAGAGTTTCACCATGTTAGCCAGGCTGGTCTCGAACTCCTGACCTCGTGATCCACCTGCCTTGACCTCCCAAAGTGCTGGGATTACAGGCATGAGCCACCGCGCCTGGCAGATTTACTGCTTTCTGTAACAGGTAATATGAAGTCCTAAAGCAGGATGGATCTAGGCTTGGTTAATTCATTGGCTCAATGACTTCATCAAGGACCTACATTCTTCCGTCTTTTCCCTCTGTCATCCGAACTTCTTGTTCTCCTGGGCTAGTTCCCCACATAGACACAAGAGGGTTTCCGCAGTTCCAGACATCAGATGCAGGCACAAGGTCCAGAGGGACTGTCTCATCTAAGACCTGGAAGACTTTCCTGGAAGCTTCTCCTCCCCCTCTCCCTTACCTTCATCTCTTGTTTCATTAGCCAGAACTGAGTCATTTGCCCACCCCCAAAACAACCACCAGCTGAGAGAAGAAAATCATCATGATTGGCTTGGGCTGTTCAGGAGTCGCCAGTGAGCTGGGTGAGTCCTCTTCCCTGAGGGAGGGACATCTGGAAAATCACTGTCCTATTGGCAAAGAAGGAACGGTGTATAGGAATCAACAATGTCTGCAGCACCTAACAGTGACCAAAGTCAGATTGGTCTGTGGATAGGAATATCCACCCTAATGAGGTTGTTTTGAGGGGCAAATGAGATAGTGCATGCAAAAGTGCTTATGCTAGGTACTATTTTAAAAGATTTTTAAAAATAATTTCATTTCACAGAAGGAAAAAACTAAGGCGCAGGAAAATTAAATGTTGTTATCAAAGTTTACCCACGTGATCTGACTCATTGGCCTGTGTTCTTCACAGGTGACTAGTGCTACTTGAAATATTCTTCAAGCACATCCCACAATCTGGCTTCCTGTAGTTCAGCAATGGGGTCTTCCAACAGGGGATAAGAATGAAGTACAATGTAAATATAAAATAGAAGCTGATACTTGGGAGGTTGAGGCAGGAGGATTGCTTAAGCCCAGGAGGTGGAGGTCACGGTGAGACAGGATTGCACCACTGTACTCCAGTCTGGGCAACAGAGCTAGACCTTGTCTCTAAAAAAAAAAAAAAAAAAAATGCTGAAGAAAACTATTTTGAAATAAAAAGTTTATTTTGAAAAACATCGTTATGTTTTTTCTAACACATATTATTTAATAAATCCTACTATTAATTACTACTAATTGCAACTGTTAACTACTAATATTGTTGTATTGCTTAAATAATAGCATTTATGTCACAGAAAGTAAATAATACAGAATATAATGCATAGCGAGAGAAGGGAGGAGGGGATCAATGTATAGTATTTACCATGGCCAGGAGAGGAAGAACGAGGATGAACTAAAAAATCAAAAGGAGACCCAGAAACTACATACATTTGTCAAAACAAGCAAACAAACAAAAAGACAATCCTGGAAGAAGCTTGGGAAGTAGAACACTATTGCTTAATATCTGCCAAGGCTGCAAAGGGTCCAGCACACATGGTTGCATGATGGGATTTTTTTGATCCCTTGAGATTGATCTATGAAAAAACAGATGCTGCATTAGACTACTTTGCCATTTACAGGACGGCATGGTACCTTATATTAAAGATGTCAGCTGCTTGGGGAGTCTTTGCAGAGGGGAAGATGGAGGACTGATATATCCATAAAGCTGAGATTCCTTTCTGTTGAAACGTTTTAGAAATTATTAATTTAGCTCTTTCAAAATGTGAGTATTGCTTTCCTTCCCCTCATTCCATCCTTTCTTGAAAATCTTGGCTCTAGTCTAGGTTGTTGGCCTACTTTTGGTGTGGGAATAATGATATGTTTGAGAATTTTGAAATCCAGACCATGAAACAAAATGTTCTGTGGTTAAACCACAGTGCTAATGATACTGCTATCCAAATAACTACATAGACCAACGTGTATTTTCGAGCTAGACATTGTTCTGCCGTCTCTAGATTCTGGTTTACAGTTGGAATAGTAAGCCTTGACAAACAGTAGGCAATGGAGACATCCTTGGTAAGCATGTCCAAATAAGGAGAACTGCTCTTGGGCAAGATTACGGAGAGGGCAATGTTTCTTTTCAGGCCCACCCAGTTCTCTGCTACACGTCTCTGTTCTCTGCTTCCCTTCCCTTTCCTTCTATGGAGGAGGTGATAAGAGTTCTCGGCCTCCACCATCCTGGATTTGTTCCCCCTTTGGCTCCCTTCCCACTCACCTCTCCACTAGCTCCAAAATGATCTCCAACCCTCGGTACACTCTAGCTCAGCATGGCTGATCTGTACTGGGTGTTAGAATAGGGTAATATAGAATAGCAATTTTTGTTAAGATATGAATGACTGAAGATATTTACCTTTCAAATGAGATACTTTAACCCAACTAAATCTGTAACTGGTGGAATTTCAGGCAATGACAAAAGGAAGAGAAATGAGGAAAATCCAGGGCCGTCTTTGACATCACCACAGAGGCCACAGCAAACTCGGTCTTCTTAAAGTCAGTTCAAGAATCACTCCTTGTCTTCAAGAGTAAAGAGGAAAGCAAGGGGAAACTCCTAAAGTCATGAGATACATCCCTTCGGATTTTGCCTCCTATCTCTCTTTATGTCAACAATCATATATCTCTCTGGGCTATATCCTTAGTGTATCTAGCATGGGTTTTCAATTGCACAAATTTGTGATAAAGGAAACACATACTTCAAGATACATTTTCCCGGAAGTCCTTCTTCAAAGATATCAGACCTTAGACCAGCAAGCTCACACAGACCTAGGAGTGTAGGGCAGAGTTTTAAAATAAGCAAACCTAGACAAGATTGGTCACGAGTGGTGATGATAATGATACATTTGTGGATTCCCTGATCAGAAGACTCCGAAAGAAGGAATAGTTCTTTAAGTCAAACCTGATGAATTTCTTGTATTAAACATCAGAAGTGGGTGAGAAATGACTTCACTGAACAAATGAGGGAACTAAGGTTCTGCTACTGACTGTTCTTCCTATAATATATGCACATAGACACCCTGTATCTTTGTTTTCCCACAGAAATAAGCCTTTGTACTTCATTGTCTGTAGCAGCAAAAGGTTGGGGAAAATCGAATGTCCATCAGTGGTAACTTGTTAAAGAAATGATGGTGTGTCCACATGATGAGATTCTAGGCAGGTATCAAACAAGATGAGACAGCTATTTGCTGCTACAGGAATATACAGATTAAACACATAAAGGCGCTACCTTTTGTGTGAGAAAAAGGAAAAGCAATAATACACACATTCACATTTGCTGTATTTGCATAAATAAATAATAAAAATGCTTGCCTGTACAGAGAAAGCAGGAAGTGGAATGACATAAATGGAAGAGGAGGGGGAGCCGGACCCGCCACAGTTTGATATTGTTTCGATTTTTGAGCCACGAAAATATATTACCTATTTCAAAAGGTTTTGCGATTTGATATCGAAATATTGTCAACGTGGTTTATCGAGCATTTAATGTACGATTCTCCAGTGAAGTAGGCTGAGTTTGTATGATTGACCCCATTGGATCCAGGAGGAAATAGGGCCTAGTATGATTTAGATATGATCCCATCTCTACTATCCTTTGATCCTGGGCAAGTTGCTTAACTTTTCTAACCCTATCTGTAAAATGGGAATAATTGTAGAAGTGAAACAATGAATGTGGAGTCAAGTGAGGACTCAGTAAGAGTTAACTATTGTCATTATGATTATCATCTACCATAGCTGGTCAGTGGCTGGGATGCTAGAACCCAGGTTTCCTGACTCCTACTCCCATCCATGTTTCACCAGAACATATGCAGGAAAGCGCTTGTTGTGTCTGGTCAAATAAAGATTTCTTGGAAGAAACACATCTTCTAAGAGGTAAGAGCAGGTTGGTATTAATAAAGAAAAGTCTGTGAAATGAAATGAATAGATGATCCCTTTAAAAGAGGTTCTCTCCTCTGTTCGGCACAGCACTATAAAACTTAACTGTAATGGATGAATTAGTATTAGGGCTTGATTTAAAATAATATTGGGGTAGAGAAAGTGGGTGGGGTATACATGAAACAAATTAGCCATGAGTTGACAACTGTTGAAACTGAATGGTGGGTACATGGAGGTTTGCATACTTATTGTCAACTTTTATATATATTTAACATTTCCATAATAAAAAGTTAAATATATATTGTAGCAGCTTAAACCTGGCTACAAAATTCTCTGATACTCTTACTGTTTGAGAGGTGAAGTCTATGTCACCTCCTCTTAATCCAGCAGGTTTTGGGACTGTTCTGACAAATAGAATGCAGTGCAAGTGGCCCTGTGCCAGGCTCCCTTTAGGCCTTAAATACTGGCAGCTTCTACCCTCATCTCTTGGAACATGGTCTGCAGTTCAGAGCCACCACCTAAGAAGTTAGATAACACTGCTAGAAAGACCACAGAAAGGGGCTCTTGAGAGTACATAGAGAGAAAAAGGGGCCTGGCTTCCCCATCATTCCTGCCAAGGAGGCACACATGTGAATAAAGCTTTCTTGGACCCTCCAACCTAGCCCCACCACCAGCTGAACTCCACAGAGTGACCTCATTGTTGTGATACAGAGTGTAACAATTGTCCAGGAAAGCCCTGCCCAAGTTCTCAACCCACAGACAGTAAATATGGGAAAATGATTGATGTTTAAGCCATCAAGTTTTGGTATAGTTTGTTACACAGCATTAGATAGATAATCAGAATACACATGCCGCACACACACATGCACACACACATGGGCACACATACACATACCCATATACACACACCCACACACACACACAGGTACACACACACAGACACACATGCACACACATACACACGTACACACACACACACGTGCACAAGCATACATATGCACACATACACATTTTAAACAGCAACAGCAGGAATTTAGTTTGAAAACATTTGGACATTTGGCTACCTAAAATGTTGCAGTGTGATAAAATTAAAGTACAAAATTATGAAGAACTTGGTTATCAGTGGGACAAAGATATTCAAGTATTTGAAATTTAGGGCAGTATTTTAAAGGCAGAGAGGGTCTTTTTAATAAAGTAAATTACAATAGTAGGTTGTGAAAGATTTACTTTCAGAGTCTGAGTAGGTCTTCTAGTCTTTATTTGGTGTCAATTTAGTTGTTGACAAAACTATTGAGGGCAAAAAACCCTCAAATCTCTTAAGAAGAAAGAAACCATTACACACAGATCCAGTCACATTTCAAGGGAGCATGTTTTGATGGCTGCTTTTCAAAGTTTTCAATGTTGTCCTTTCATTTAAAAGCACATACATTTCATAGAGTAGATGATTTAATTGTGTTTTTTTTGAACAGCCACTGATTTTTAAAAATCCAGTAGACTCATTATTTACTTGTACAAACTGCACTTGTGTTGATTTCAGTGGTAATTTCACTTAATCAAGTGATCTCCCGTTTTATTTATTTTCATATGTGATACAATTAGCAAAACAACAATGAAAGAAAACAAAAGAGACAAAACTTCATGTGGATGCTGTTGTGCTTTATAAAACACCTTCCCCAATTTGCCAGATTGGATAGGTTGTATCAAACAACAGCTTTTCCACAAGCCCTCCCGCTCACCCTATCTGGAATAGCAACTCCTATAGCTCTACAGTCTTGCGCCATTTTATTTTTCTTCCTTGTAAGTATGAAGGCATTCCATTTTACAGTCACTTGTTTGCAATCCTCTTTTCCTGTCACTACAACATAAGCTCTTTGAGAATAAGACCTTTAGGCTGGGCGCGGTGGCTCAAGCCTGTAATCCCAGCAATTTGGGAGGCCGAGACGGGCGGATCACGAGGTCAGGAGATAGAGACCATCCTGGCTAACCCGGTGAAACCCCGTCTCTACTAAAAAATACAAAAAACTAGCCGGGTGAGGTGGCGGCGCCTGTAGTCCCAGCTACTCGGGAGGCTGAGGCAGGAGAATGGCGTAAACCCGGGAGGCGGAGCTTGCAGTGAGCTGAGATCCGGCCACTGCACTCCATCCTGGGCGACAGAGCGAGACTCCGTCTCTAAAAAAAAAAAAAAAAGAGAATAAGACCTTTAGATCCTGCTGGACCTAACACAATGACTAGCATATAGTAGATGCTTAACAAATATTTATAGAATGAATGAATGAATGAATGAGGATTTTTTTGTTTTTCCTTTTTTGAGACAGGGTCTTGCTCTGTCACCCAGGCTAGAGTGCAGTGGCATGATCACAACTCACTGCAGCCTCAACCTCCTGGGCCCAAGTGATCCTCCCACCTCAACCTCCCCAGCAGCTGGGACCACAGGTGCACATCACCACACCTGGCTAATTTTAAAATTTTTTTGTAGATGACATCTCCCTATGTTGCCCAGGCCCACCTCAAATTCCTAGCCTCAAGTGATCCTCCTGCCTCAGCTTCCAAAGTGTTGGCATTACAGGTGTGAGCCATCACACCCAGCCCTGAATGGGGAATTTTATCTCAGTTAATTTATAGTAGGAAATCACCTAAATGTATCAAAATATGGGAAAAGTTAAATAAGTTACAGTATGTTATATCCATGTGATAGGATGCTATGGAGCTTATGGCAATGATGCTAAATTTCAAAGTAGGACATGGCCAGTGGACTTTCAAATGATGCCAGACACCTCTAGGTCTGTAGGAGGAGACTACCAGCCTCCCAACTTCCTTTCCTTCTCATGGGAAGAACACCTTAATAGTTATGCACTTGTTCTGAAATGTCAGAGGCAGTTAGGCACCTGTGGCCTAAGGGAAGTGTTTAGACTAACGGAGGCATGATGGTGCACTTCCGGGTTCTTCTTCACCACCAACTCTTCCCGTGTGTGCGAGAATGCAGCTGACGCCTGGGAAGGTGCAGATTAATCAGGCATGCACCAGGTGATGTCAATCCGAGGAGACCAAGATTTACCTGGTGGCACCTGCGGAGCGCCCCCCCCCCCCCCC
>NC_045436.1:106676085-106747100 GCF_002776525.5 Piliocolobus tephrosceles | reverse complement strand
TTTGCAGTTTTGCTTTTAGCCTTGCTTACTCGCTGGTTCTTTTGTGCCCACTCTGGTGGTCTTAGAAAAACAAATCAGGAAGGACAGTACCTTTTCTAGGCTGAACCAAGGTATTGCTCCCAGTGCTTCTTAGTACAAATTGTTCTAGGGAGGAAGTGGTCTCACTTGCCTAAGGAGCCCAGGGGCCTTCTGAGGGGGAAGTGACTGAGACTCTCAGTAACCTCTCACTGAAACTCAGTTGGATAACTTTTTGGGGTGGATTGAGAGGGCCTAATAAGGCTCACCAACAGTATCAGGTAAAGTGTCATTTCAAATATGATTATCTTGAGTGTGGAAAGAGATGGGACTCGTGCTCTGCTGTACCCTGGAGTCAAAAGGAAAAATGGCGTCAGCGATCGCTGTGGTCCGTGAGCGAGGAAACACTAGTTTCCTCTAGGGCAGCACCTCGGGAGGCAGGTGTGTGCCCAGGCAGTGGCTATGCGAGTGCTGACATTACAATGGCCCTGCTCAGCATGGTGGCTCACACTGAGGTGGCTTGCCCTGTGAAGTGGCCAAGTCCAGGGTGTAGTTTCTGTGATTCTAGGGAGACTGGATTTTCCTCCCTGCATCCCGGATGAGGTCAGAAGCCCCCGCTCACTTCAGGATACCCTAAAACCTAGAGTATCCCAAAGTACAGTATTTGAATCTCCTTTCAAAGATTAGCAGTACTTCTTAGCAAGAGGGGATTCAAATACTACACTTTGGGGCACTCTAGGTTGTAGGCATAGTATAGTATCTTACACCGTGAAGTCAGCTATCTTCATTACGTGCTCTACTGGGTTAAATGATGACTCCCAAATATTCATATCCACCTGGAGCCTCAGGATGTGACTCTATTTAGAAATAGGGTATCTGCACCTATAATTAGTGAAGCTAATGAGGTCATACTGGATTAGGGTGGGCCCAAATCCAATGACTGATGTCCTCATAGGAAGGCCCTGTGAACGTATAGAGACAAAGATACACAGGGAGAAAGGCCATGTAAAGACAGAGGCAGAGGTTAGAGTGATGTTTTCAACAATCCAAGTAACATCAAGGATTGCCAGCAACTACCCGAAGCTAGAAGAGGTATGGAAGGATCCTCCCCTAGAACCTTCAGAGAGAGCACAGCCCTGCTGACAACTCGCTATCAGGCTTCCGGCCTCCAGAACTATGAGACAATAAGTTTCTGTTTCTACTGTTTTAAGTGACCCAGTTTGTGGTACTTTGCTAATAGCAGCCCTAGCAAACCAATGCATATGCATTTATAGAGTGATCTTGATTTTGAAAAAATTTTAATGGACACAGGCACACACATATACACATATATGAATGCATGGGGGAAAGCATGCAGAAAGTGGCATGCTGCATACTAGAGCATGTAGCTAAATGTAAATGCTGGTCGTTTTTAGTGGTGGGGGAATGAATGACTTTCATTTTCTTCTTCAAATTATCTATAACTAGCGCTTATTATTTTAATAATCAGAACTAAATTAAATGCTCATCTAGTTGATGCTTCTAGCAGATTAACACCCAAATCTGTAAATCAGATTGTTTTAAACCTATTTGAAAAAGTACTTACATTGGCATTGAACCAGTATTGCCCACCAAAAGGACTTGTCTTTCCAAGCCCACCTATGGTTTGTTTTTATTTAGTTTTTTACTTCTTTGTTTAGTTTTCTGTCAAAAGATAATCTTTATCAAATTAAAATACTGTCAAGTTTGCTACCGTACCATGGAGTTCTAAATATATTTCTCAATTCTCTCTTCCAACAATGTTGATTTAAAAAAAATTTTTTTTTCCTCGAGACAGAGTCTCACTCTGTTGCCCAGGCTGGAGTGCAGTGGTGCGATCTCGGCTCACTGCAACCTCCACCTCCTAGGTTCAAGCGATTCTCTTGCCTCAGTCTCCCTAGTAGCTGGAATTACAGGCACCCACCACCACGCCCAGCTAATTTTTGTATTTTAAGTAGCAATGGGGTTTCACCATGTTGGCCAGGATGATCTCGAACTCCTGCCCTCAGGTGATCCCCCTCACTCAGCCTTCCAAAGTGCTGGGATTACAGGTGTGAGCTACCGTACCTGGCCCATGTTGATGTTTAAAACTTGGTAGTGGTTCTCATCTTCTAAGGAGTAAATGAAAGCTTCCTAATAATGATAGCAAGCAGCCCTTACTATGTGCCAGGCACTATTCTAAGCACTTTATTTACATCGACCTATGCTAGAACCCCCTTCTATCTCCAAAATGTCCACTTTATCTGATAAATTAAGTGATCACTCTGCCTATTGAGGTCCTACTATTATTCCACATTTTACAAATGAGGAAACCAAAGAATAGAGAAAATAAGTAATCTGCCCAAGTTCATACAAAGAAGTAAGTGCCAGAGCTGGGATTTGAACCCAGGCTCCAGAGTCCACACTCTTTAAGATACTACACCATACTGCCTCACCTTTGAGTCTGGTAGGGGAATATGGAGCAGTATAAATATTACAAATGAAATAGAATGTTTTCTCCTAATTACTCTTCATGTTGTTTAGTTGTTATTTAAAATCTATTTTATATCCCACAAACAAGCATGAGAGAAAGTAAAATGGATGTGATGGGTTCCCTGACGGTCCTGGAAGTGGAGTGTGGAATTGCTCTTACATAACAATGCAGCAGTTAGGCAATGGTCTGATTTTCAGACCATTTCCAACATGGTCTGAAAATCAAAAGGCTACAGTGACTGATCACAGTACACGGATCAAACCGATGCCTGACTTAAAACCTTTCATTGCCTTTCTGTGCCCTGAGGATCAAGTCTAACTGTCCTCGCAAGGGCTCCAAGACTGTGCCCACCTTTCAGGTCTTAAGGGCTTGCTTCCTGCTTCTGGAACATTTCATCCTTTCTGCTACTTTGGGGCTTTTCCTGCCTGTGCTGTTCTCTCTGCCCGAGGGGTCCTCCCTTCCCCATCGCTTTTGCCAAGAAAACTCCAGAGTGAAATCACAGGTCCTAACTGTTTCTTGACCCTTGCCAGTCCGGGGGCCCTCCGAGAGGTTAGTCCCTCCGTTCCACAAGCCCCGGGCCCTGCCTGCTCCTCCTTCCTAACACTCCCCGCTCTGGTGTGAAGTCCATCTTCTCCATCCTGCTAAACGGGCGTCTGGCACACAGGCAGTCATCTGGAAGTATTTGTTGACTAAATTTCTGACCGCCGGACAGACTAAGAGAAATAGCAGATTCGCCCCGCTCCACCACACGTACATTTTGGGCTTAAGAAGTTTACAATTGGCCAGGCGTGGTGGCTCACGCCTCTAATCCCAGCACTCTGGGAGGCCGAGGCAGGCGTATCACTTGAGATCAGAAGTCCAAGACCAGCCTGGGCAACATGGTGAAACTCCGTCTCCACCAAAAAATACAAAAATTAGCAGGGCGTGGTAGCAGGCGCCCGTAGTTCCAGCTATTCGGGAGGCTGAGGCAGGAGAATCTCTTGAGCCCAGAAGGTGGAGGTTGCAGTGAACCGAGATCATACCACTGCACTCCAGCCTGGGCAACAGAGCAAGACTCTGTCTCAAAAAAGAAAAAAAAAGTTTACAATTAATGAAAGCAATAAATAAGAATATACAAATCATAATACTTCAAAATTCACAGAGTGGTGTCAATGCCATGGCTAAGGCTGTACTACTTAGTTGCTTAGTTAAAAACAAAAGTTAATTCTAATTATTTCTCTTTAAGGGAATAAATAATTTCCTGTAGTGACTGACACAAGACATGCCTTGGAGTTGAGAATCCCTGTCTTAGAGGGGAGGGGTCGTGAGCTGGAATCTATTTCTATATACAAATCCTTCTATTGAGATCAGGAGAAAGTGCCTGTGGCTGAGAAAGGGACAACATGGCAGGTGAACAGCCAGGCTGACGTTGGCGAGTGTATGAAGACATGTCCGATCATCATACCAAACCACTTAGGTAAGAGACAAGGTCAAATCACGATGTGGGAGTGGCTCGCCACCCTGGCCATGCCACTTCTTCTTCCTACAATGAGAGGAGTAAAACTTCTAGGAGATTTGCTGTTGTTTTGTTGCTGAAATTGGGGAGCAGTTGTTTGTTTGTTTTTCTTTTTCTTTTTTTGAGACAGGGTCTCGCTCTGTCACCCAGGCTGGAGTGCAGTAGTGCTATCTCAGTTCACTGCAACCTCCGTCTCCAGGGTTCAAGTGATTCTCCTGGATCAGCCTCCCCAGTAGCTGGGATTACAGGCATGCGCCACCATGCCCGGTTAATTTTTGCATTTTTAGTCAACATGGGGTTTCACCATGTTGGCTAGGCTGGTCTCGAACTCCTGTATACTCAAATGATCGCCCACCTCAGCCTCCCAGAGTGCTGAGATTACAGGTGTGAGCCACCGCACCTGGCCCAGTGGTTTGTTTTACTCAAGATGAAATAATTCATAAGTGCCTTTCTTAGGCCCAGCATCTCAAGGACTTGCGGGATTTTCTGTCCTGGAGGTCACACAGGTGGCTGACCAAGTTTGTGCCCAGCCACTGCTGACAGTCCTCAATCTGTGCGTTTGCCTTCATCCACTCTAGTATATGTACACTGCAATTTCATTTTTTTACTTCACTCTGCTGTGATAATTGCACATTTGGGAAAAGGCATCTAAAATATCAACAAGAAAATAAGAAAAGAAAAAGGCAATTTTTCTTAAGGTGCTTTGATGAATTTCAGTCTTTATTCTGATTGCTTTTGCTTCGGCTTCTTACTTTACGTATTTACTCTTCAGGGTTGGAGTAATTGCATTTCTGATTTCTCTTATTTGGGTGACCAGAATTGGCTTAGTAATGCTGTTTGAACACCTCACAGATTTCTTTTATTGCAACATAATGGGGTGTTTTTTTTTTTTTTGGTTTGTTTATCCCATTGTTGTGCTCACTGCTCCATCCCCAGCCCTTTTCAAATTTTTCACTGTTTGCAGACAGGTTTCCTTTCTCACCTGGAATTTCTTGCCAAGATGTCTCTCTTCTGCCAGCAAAAGGGAAAGAGGCTGACACAGTGGAATTGTGTCTTCTCTTTCTCAGAGTGCCCTTTGCATTTTCATGACAGTTTGGGTTATGAATTAACATCCTAGTGTTTGGCAGCACACTAGGACTGTTGGGGTGTGCCTCAGACCTACATCCATAAGGACACTTTATAAAAGCTGCGATTAAATCTCTAAGAACTACCTCCCATCTATAAGTCACCTTTGTGTGGCTCAGCTGCTGCCCCTTTAGTGGGATTGCTGGATCAAATGAGAAAGGGGCCAGGTGCAGTGGCTCAAGTCTGTAATCCCAGTGCTTTGTGAGGCTGAGGTGGGAGGATCTCTTGAGGCCAGAAGTTCAAGGCCAGCATGGACAACATAATGAGGCCTTGTCTCTACAAACAATAAAAAATTAGCACGCTGCTATTCTTTTAGGTGTGGTGATGTGTGCCTGTAGTACCAGCTGCTCAGAAGGCTGAAGAGGGAGGATCACTTGAGCTAAGGAGCTGGAAGCCACAGTGAGCTGTGATCACACCACTATACTCCATCCAGCCTGCGTGACAGAGTGAGACCCTATCTCAGAAAAATGTTTTTAAATGAGACAAAATTATTTTATAGGTTATATTTTCCAAGGCAGCAATTTAACTGTGGTTGTTATCCTTTTATAAAAGGGGTTTCTTAATTTGGAATGAAACAAATGAAAGAGAAATTCCACTAAAAATAACAGTGAAAGGAGAAAACACACTCACTAAAATTTAGAAGTAACTCGCACAATATCATCGAATCTCGATACCACTTTAGATATTGGAGCATGATCACCAATTAGTCTTTCTAGTTGCTTTGCTCGAACCTCTCTTTGAACACTGGCTCTATGGGAACAGTTGTCAAGGAAACCTGTACAGTGTGGCTCTTCTGCCAGTTCATTCGGCAGGCCCCCCACTCCGCAGCATGGGTGTGCGGTGGGCTCTTCTGTAGCTTATTTTAGTTTTATCTTGATTAATATGAACGATCATCAGTCACTTGGTGACTTGAAGAAACTTTTTTATAGCTTGTGGTGAAGAATTGAAAAACACGTGGCTGTCATTTTGTTCTCCAACTGGGTCTTAGCTGATGTGCCTCCTGACAAAATTCACTAATATTGAGTACAATTTACCACCCCCAGATACTTTTATATGTAGGTTTAAATAACGTCCTAACACAAGTATGAGCCATAAATACTGCCTAGACTTTCAGTTCTGTGAAAATGTGAATTGAGGTCTAAATATCATCCATAACCTCCATTTCCCTACAGGTATCAACGTTAGACTCATGGATTAAGAGAATCCTTACCCTCTCTGTTTGAATCTTTAAATGCTTCAACACAGCTTTCAGATTTTCCTTTACTTAAGCCACTGTCTTCTAGTGTAAGGGTTGTAAACAGATAATTTCTCATTTGTTTTGTTTAGGGAAAATCCGTGAGAGTCTATTATTTGGCTCTATTTTAAATTTAGCTATTCTCTAAAGTCACCATTTAAATGAAATGAGGCGCTTGGAAAAATAATTTTGCTTCCAATACTGTAAGAAATTGGCATATTATCTTTCCTAACTCAGCAACTTGTACTAATACCCATGAGCTATTAAATTCAAAGCCAAAACTAAATAGCTCTGTTTTCGTTCCATCCATCCATTCTCCATTCTCCATCCATCCCACTCATTCACCCAACATTTACTTTGAGGAAACCTCTAATAATAAAAGGTGTAACTTTTATTACAACCTGATCCATGTGATAGATCAGGTTGAATTGACTACTGTATTAGTCAGGTTCTCCAGAGGGACAGAACCAATAAGATATATGTATATGTAAAAGGACGTTTATTAGGAAGAATTGGCTCACACAATTACAAGGCAAAGTCCTATGATAGACTGTCTGCAAGCTGGGAAAGAGAGAAGCCAGTAGCGGCTCAGTCCAAGTCCAAAAGCCTCAAACCAGGGAAGCTGACAATACAGTCGTCGGTCTGTGGCTTAAGGCCTGAGAGCCCTTGGGAAGCCGCTGGTGCAAGTCCTAGAGTCCAAAGGCTGAAGAACCTGGAGTCTGATGTCCAAGCACAGGAGGCGCACAAGCAGGCACCTGGCACAGGAAGAAGAAAGAGCCAGAAGACTCAGCAAGCAAACCGATCCCACCTTCTCCCGCCTGCCTTGTTCTAGCCATGCCGGCAGGCGATTGGATGGTGCCCACCCACACTTGAGGGTGGGTCTTCCTCTCCCAGTCCACAGACTCATTTGTCAATCTCCACTGGCAACGCCCTCGCAGACACTCAGAAACCATCCTTCACCACCCATCCAGGCATCCCTCTATCCAGTCAAGTTGACACCTCATATTAACCATCACAACTATTCTATTTGAGCTTCCTAATGTTGTTAAGAAGCTACAATTCTCTGGACAGGCATGCATGTATACACACAAGCACGCATGCATGCACACACACACACATATACTCACAGAGTTTCCTTCTGCACCTTTTTAAATTGGATATTCACACAGCTCATCTCAAGGTGACATCTAAAAACGGTCTCAATCAAGACTGTGGAACGGCACAAGAAAAGGCTGGCTGAATAACCACCAAGAGGTCTTGCTTGCTGGTTGGCATTTTGACGTCACCATTCTCAGGTCTTGCCCTCAGCTCTGTAGGCTCAGAAACGTGACTCCATCTGTACTCCTGAGGAAAGATTCATAGTAGCCTTGCTCGCAAGACACTGAAGAGCAAACCAAATGGCTGGGGTGTTAATCACAATGAGAAATGTGACTGACACGTGGATTGTAATACTTAGTGGGTTCTCATCCTATAGGAGAAATCAAATTAAAATGACAAGAGTGGATGTTGAGCATGAATCAGAGCAAGGGAAATGACGTCCACATATCCACTGGCATTAGGTTCTGAGAGTTTGATGGGGGACATCTAGGTTAGGAGTATGGCCCCTGGGACTGCAGAGGGAAGCCGTAGGCTAGTGTACATACACCGCACAGATAAAACAAGATCCGCATAGCAGACCCTGTAGTTCATGTTGTCCACCTTCCCTCTGATGAATCTCCCTTTGTCTGTCTTTCCCTCTTTGGATACACTAATAACTTTTTTTTGTTGTTGTTTAGACTGAGTATTGCTCTGCCTAGGCTAGAGTGCAGTGGCACGATATCGGCTCACTGCAACCTCTGCCTCCCAGGTTCAAGAGATTCTTATGCCTCAGCCTCCTGAGTAGCTGGAACTACAGGCATGTGCCACCATGCCTGGCTAATTTTTGTATTTTTAGTAGAGATAGGGTTTCACCATGTCGACCAGGCTGGTCTCGAACTCCTGACCTCAGGTGACCCAGCTGCCTCGGCCTCCTAAAGCACTGGGATTACAGGCGTGAGCCAGCGTGCTTAGCCAGATACTCTAATGTCTTGTAGAGTGTCTATAGCGACTTTACACACAAATCCAGCCTGATTTCACCCAAAACTATTCCCTGATACTTGATTGAAAGAATCTTTTGGTTCCACCCTTGCAGGATGCATTTCTGTAGTTCGATTCTGAAAAGTGTTCCTTATTCCATGTTTGAGGGAGAGGGGTCCCTGACTCTGGCCCCATTTACTGCTCCCCCATGAAGTCTTGGCTGCTTTTTAGATAATGCTCTTTCTCCTTTGCCTTCAGCAGAAGTGTAATCTTTGTCCATGCTCTGGATCTGTGCCAATTCCTACAGCTTCTTCTGGTTGGCATCCAAAGCCCTGAAAATCATCATCCAAAGAGAGAAACACTGTGATCTGACGACATGCAGTTCAGTAATATCCTGTTGGTTACAATCAGTTCTGACATAATGTATTTATGGGATAGAAAAGATCAGTTCAAGATCATAAAGTATTGAAAGGTGGATATACCAGAGGTAGAGAAGAGGTTTAGGAGCATAAATCATGGCTTCCCCCTGTTCATTTCCCTTTGTCCAATGCCACTAATATGCATGTGATACCCAGAGAGTGAAAGACTTATTTCCCATTCAGCTTAATTACACAAACGCTTATTCATTAAGCACCTATTGTCTGATAGGTTCCATACCAGGCAGTCAATGAAATGAGGAATTTGGAAAAATAATTTTATTTCTAATACAGTAAGAAATTAGTAGATCGACTTTCCTGACAACTTTGTATTAATACCTGTGAGTTATTAGGTAAAGCTTGAGGTCTTCTGGAAGAGACAAAATATGTATTTATTCATTCAATACATATTTATTGAGAATTTATTATGTGCCTCCCACATTTTGCTCCAGCTGTATCAAATTCCTTGTCATTCCCTGAGCCCATTACACTGTTGCATCTGCCTGCTGTTACCCCTTCCTGAGAGAGTGAAAAAAGTAGGAGCAAATGAACTAATTAATGAAGTAAGGACCTGGAGCAAATATGAAGCAGGCAATCAAGGATACAGGCAGGAAGGCAAAAGAACCTCTGCTGAGACTGCAGGAGAGCTGTGTGGATGATCAGTGATGTAGGTAAACACAGTGGTGGTAGAAAGGGCCACATGTGGAACACAGAGGGAGCATTGGATCTGGGCCAGTTCTGCCCAATACAGCATTCCTCTAATGGGAATCTTTAGCTCAGGGACTCTCCAGAGACCTGACTGAGATTTTCTTGAACTTCTACTGAGGTTTGAGGCTCTTCCCATTCAATCCCTCCTTCCCTTCCAGCTCTCCTTCCGCAGATGTAGACCTGCACCGTGGTTCAAAGGTTTTTGCTAATTACCCCTGCTCCCTGGCCCTTTGTCCTCACAGGCATTTTCCTCAACAAACCTCTTGAACAGAGAATTCCTGCTTGGTGTCTGCCTCTCAGAGGACGCATATTGATACCACATCTTATAAGTGGGGGGAAATGGAAGGCTGAAGGGACTCAGTGTGGTTTCTCCGTATGATGGAAGAACAGATGTAGAGGGAAGGAGAGCACGGGAATTGCAAGGGTTGGTGGTGAGGGCTGGAGAGAAGATTAGACAGATCAGGATGTAAAAGGGCTTGGGGGAGCAGAGTGCAGGAAATGGCTGTAGGAATAGGCTGCTGGAGGAGAGATGAGGGTCAATGATACTGGTCTGGAATTACAAGGCAAGAATATTAGTTGCCTATTCATTACTAATAGAACCCTGATTTTATTCAGAACAGCAGTGGACCCAGTTGACAACTCTCAGCTTTCTTTGCAGTTAGGGGTGGCCAAAAATGTGTAAGTAAAAATCATTGGCTAGGGAAGGGGAGGGGGGGGGCGCAAGAAAAAAAAGTGAGCAATCACCTAGAAGGTGTGCCCATTTGCCATTTCTTCTCCTTTCTTCTTCCAGCCTTTCAGCCAGTTTGGACCATGAACCACTTTAAGGACGGAAACCAAGGCTAGGATGGTGGAGCAGAAAGACAGGGATCCCTGAACAACATGGAGTCACCATTGTAGCCCTGATTCGACTATATGAGAGGGTTTGTATTATTTAAGCCACTTTGCTGGGTATTTCGTGTACAGTCAAACCAATTCTAACGGGCACGGATAAATTTATTGTACCAACGTTTCAGCCCCTGACAGGGCCTCCTGCAGTGTCAGGCCCAGGTCCCATGGAAGGGGAGTGGGGAGGGAGAAGAGCAGACATAACTATCTCCTGGAGGTTGAGGTAGAGAGAATGTATATAAGTCAGATGGAAAGATGCATAGTGTTGAAAGGGGAGTGTTTTGGAGGCTAAGGGTGAGAGGAACAAGAAGAAAATGGCATGTATGTGAACATGTACACGTCAGGGGAGGAGGGCCAAAGGGCAGAGGTTCTCGCCTGAGAATGGAGACGTGCTGGATTAGAAATATCGATGAGAAGTGGCCAGTAGGAGAATATTTATCTCCCTTCCCTGGCCCTAGATGATTGTGGGGTGATGGAGTGGAGCAGCTTCTACCCTGGAAGGCTGAAATAGAGTGTTTGTTTCCAAGGGGAGTTTAGAAAACAATCAAAATGGACAGGGGAGCTGTATTCAGTGAAGGAAAGAGTCAGAGGAAATAAATCACAAAAGAACACTGAGGCAAGCAGAGAGGCGAGGGTGCAGTGGGGGGTGGAGCTTTGCCTTTGGGGAGGTGGCTAAAGACTGCAGAGAGCAGAAGCATGGAGGCATTGGCTTGCACCAACATTTTGGCCCCTGACAGAGCCTCCTGCAGTGGCAGACCCAGGTCCCATGGAAGGGGAGTGGGGAGGGGGAAGAGCAGTGCAGCCTGCACATTTCCTAAGTTTTTGCTGCTCTTCAGGGACAAATTTGCGTAAGGCAGGAATGAGTCCTCATCACAAATGTGGATCCTGACTCAAATACAGTTACAATTACAGTTCAGCTCCATTTGAAGGTGAGAAACAAGCTCCCAGGTGAAGGAGCTTGGAGTCTGAAAGCTGCCTGGGCCAAAGTACCTGGTAATTAGGGTTCACTTTGCTGTCTGAGGACTGGAGCTGTTTCTGCCCCACTTGGCATTTCCCTATGTTCCCCACACAAATCAACAAGTCATGGCAACTCTAAGGATTTTGGGGTGGGGGACATTAAGTGAAGATCATTGGGTTTCATGTGTTACATGAAAGAACCAAGAACCAATATGAATGGAATGAATCTTAGCATTTTTGAAGTTTGAGAACTTCAAGTTCAGTCATACTTCCCCTTCTCCCTTTATCTCTGCTAAAAATGCTGCATGGACAATAGGACCCAATTTTCTGAACCTCAAAGAAGATATACCGTTTGATAATAAGTATATTTTTTGTTAGCAGGCCAGCATTTTTGAAATTAGAAGAGCCCTGAAAAATGCAGGCTGTCTTCCTACTCTCTAGGATATATTCACTTTTTATAACTAAGTCAGTTTCGTTTTTAGGATTTTGTGGCACACATCTCATCTGGTGAGAATTAGAAAATTCTCAGGGTGTTGCAAAAATAGGTTTGGGAATTATCAACCTAGATATTTCCCAAAAGTGTGTTAGACATCCTGTGTCCTAAGCCAAGCAATTCACAGCCATCCTGCCTGCAGAGAGCCCGCTTCTTAATCTTCTCTTCTTCAGAGCACACATCAGGCCTGGGAAGGCCAGCAAGTCCAGTTCCCAGTGAGCGACAAGTTTGGATTTCAGGGGTTCTGAGTAGACTTTGAACCTTCTCAATACTATTTTTGCCTCACTGCTTCAGTGACTTTGGACATTTTCTTCTGATTGATTAGGATTAAATGTGCTTTTCTAAGCTCCTGTTGAGACATGTGGTTCTCATTACTGTCACTGCTCATTCCCCACAGTCCAGCAGCCTCTCCCCTTTTCTCCAGCGTTGCCTGTTATCTCAGGATCCCATCACAGACTTGGAGGAACCAGCTGGGAGTCTGGATGTGGGTGATGAGGAAGGCTGGTAGGAAAGCCAGGAACCCACAGGAACTGTGGTCCAGGAGTTCCATTCCTCTTTGTCCACAAGCATGACAGGATAGCCTGGGACGGTTCAGGAGAGTCTTCTCCCCAAGTCAATATGTTAACCCATGTGGAATTCCACTAACTGAATGTCAAGGTGCGTCAGTCAGGGGTCTGATGGGAAAGACGGTACCATCAAATTGGGTGATTTGAGTAGAGTTTAATCAAACCATGTGCTAGTTGGATTCTCTGGGAAGCAGATGCTGGGACGGAGTTAGGAGTGTAGAGTTAGTTAGAAGTTAGGATTTATTAGGGCTTATAGTCTATGGAAGATAAAAGGAGCAGCAAGCAGGAATGAACAGGGAAAACCTTCAGTCTCGATGCAAATCACCTGTAATAAAAAAGAAGGGACAAAGCAGGACTGGGCCAGGGAAGTTCAGAACATGAGTCTTATCTGACTAAGTCTTAACCAACCCAGTCGGGAGCAGGAGCAAGGACAGCCAGTTAGAGGAGTCTCTGTTGTCGCACAGAAATGGTCAGGACCCCCGGCCCTGGCATCCCCATCATGTTCAGTCATTAGCTGGGGCTGTTCAGAAAAAGCATGGCAAATAGCAGCAGCAGCAGCAGCAGCAGCAGCAGCAAGAACAGCCATAAAATCGATCTTGAAGGCTGAAGGCAGTCAATTCACTGCAGCCTTGCAGCTGAATGGCAAGTTCTTCCATGCAAGAAGATCTGAGAGGTGCACCTCCATGGCTGCCACGCAGGCTCCCACCGAATGCACAGGTAGTGGGTAGAGCACCCAGAGCCACAGAGCAGACGAGGAAGAGAGGGGCCCAACTGGCCTCATCAGCGCTGAGTACAGTCTGTCAGGTGGGGATGCAGCCACCCTGAAGGGAGGGAGTCGGGGATAAGCACCTGCGCCTCACCCTCCTTCCTCCATCCTGCCAGTGCTCCCCATTCTTCATCCCGACCAGCTTGTTGGTATAATGCATGCCCATCAGCCTCCCAGGGTGTACAGTAGGGCGGAGGGGCTCAGCAAACACAGGTGGCACACAGCGCAGCCTTGGAGAAGGAGCAGTCTCCCAGGGAGAGAGAGTCCAGCGGTGGGGAAGGCCTGAGGCAGGCAGAGATGTTTCTTTGTCTTGCCAAGCTTCTCCTCAGCTGTCTGCATCGCAGAGTCACTACCCAGCTAACCAAGGATCACTCTCCACCCCTCAGTAGGTTCACTGCCAAATCAGGGGCCTTAGGAATGACTGCAGGGACAGAGAGAGAGAGAGAGGAGAGGAGGGAAGGGGGAAGGGTAGGGGACACTTCAGAAGTGGAGTGCCCACTCACATACACCACACACATGCACGCACACCACATTCTACTTTCCTGGGTCTTATACATGAGGGTGAGAGGTGACACAGGGATCAGAATCTGAAGCCAGCAGCATTCCTGAGACTCCTTATGCACCTGCCTGTGCAGTCCAAACTTCCCAGAACTGTCCCTCTTTCAGGGTCTTGATGCTTTGCAGAGTGGCCTGTGGCCATCCGTGCATGTGACCCTTAGGTCTCACCACTTCCGACAGAGGACTGCTCTCTGATGGCAGCTTACTTTCTCCAGCTGCCTGTAGGCATTTATCTTGTTTCACAGCCATTCACAGCCACAGGAAACATTAGTTCTGTTTCCGAGGAATGGACAATGCTGGGCAAATTACTTTTGGCAGCAGCAGTTAAGATAATTTTTTAATGATACGAACAGGACTCAGCCGATGGTGTTCAAAACAGGCCTGCTGGAGCTGAACTGGGAGCCAGCAGACGGCTTCTCTCCTAACTCAGTTTGACTGAGTGAGACGTTTGATTTGAGCTTCTATTGAAGAGGTAGAATGTATTAAATTGTTTTGATGATGGTTGGCCTTTTTTCAGTGAAAGAATGTAACTCTTTTTGTCTATAAAAGAGTATACATGGATCATTTCCTTCTTCTACCCGCTATTCAATGAGGCCCAGGCCAATTTCTTAAGTGAAGGCTCAGGACTTACTAAGTCACTTCTTTTTCCACAATGTTTGCAAAAGTAATTGGTGAAAAATGTCCAAATGACGTGAGTGTATTCGGACAATGAGAAGGGAGATGGGTTTCCTTCTTAAGGGTCAGAAACAATACCCATCTCCCTGCTAGGTTCGGTCCTCTGCCTTCAAGCTAAGTGAATTCTTGTTGATTGTAAAAAGGAAAGGCAAAACATTTTCCAGTGTTGTTTTCTGTTGGGACACTGACGTGATGCTCATCTGTAAGGCAACTCTCTCTGCAGAATCACCACCTCCCATCCACGGAGAATTAATACAGTCACAGTGGAGACAGAGACCCAGCCGAGATGACAATTACAGGGCCGGGGAGTGGGTGGGTGGGAGGGGAGAGAGCAGGAGGCAGCGTTTGCTTTTGCCTTCTGATAGTCTCGTCTGGGACTTGGATACTTCTGCATTATCCTTCTAGTCTATAAAACAGTAGAAGGGAGTCTAAAAGAAGACATTTCCACTTATCTGTCTACATCGGTTTGCCAAGGACTGCTATAATAGAGATCACCAATTGAGTGGCTGAAACAACGCAGATGTATTTCCTACCAGTTCTGAGGATGAGAGATCATACTGTCGGCAGGACTGGTTTCTTCTGAGGCCTTTCCCTTGGCTTGTAAATGGCTGCCTTCTAGGGGCTTCATGCATTCTTCCCTGTGTGTATCTGTGCCCTAATCTCCTTTTCTTGTGAGGTCACCTGTCAGATTGGATTAGCGCCCATCCTAATGAACTCTTTTTAACTTAATTACCTCTTTAAATACCTTATCTCCATTCACATTCTGAGGTACCAGGGGTTAGGACTGCAGCATAAGAATTTGAGGGGACAAAATCCAGCCCGTAACACTGCCATTGCCTGTTTCACTTCTTAGCACAGTTTTTTGTTTGTGGCTTAGTGGTTGATCTACTGGCAGGGAGGCGCAGCCTTCTAACGCTGACCATCTGGAAGTGGCGCTGTGACTGCACAGTCCTGGCAGAGTCAGCTGTATCTTGCATCCTATGGCACATGTGCTTCTTTAAAGTTACATGAAGACTTTATAGTTAAGGCATATTTTCAAGGCCTGCTTATGAAAGGAAACCCGTAATAAATACTTTGTAAAATTCAGAATTGTCTTCTAATTTATTTACTTTGGTAAATTCAGATTTCTGGGTCAACAATTTTCTTTTTTCTTTTCTTTTTTTTTGAGACGGAGTTTCACTCTTGTTGCCCAGTCTGGAGTGCAATGGCGCGATCTTGGCTCACTGCAACCTCCACCTCCCAGGTTCAAGGGATTCTCCTGCCTCAGCCTTCCGAGTAGCTGGGATTACAGACGTGAGCCACCATGCCTGGCTACTGTTGTATTTTTAGTAGAGACAGGGTTTCTCCACGTTGGTCAGGCTGGTCTCGAACTCCCAACCTCAGGTGATCTGCCCTCCTCGGCCTCCCAAAGTGCTGGGATTATAGGCGTGAGCCACCGTGCCCAGCTTGGGTCAACAATTTTCCAAGAGAAGGGCCTATCCATATTCCTAAACACCAACAGCTCAACAAAAATTTTGGAGGTCTTGCTACATGGTAAGCTCTTGCTGCTGGGAGCTTAGGATACAACTGTGCACAGGACAAATGTGGGCCCTGCCTGCTTGCAGTTTCATATTTAACAGGGCAAACAGAAGATGTGACACAGAAATACTAAATGGAATTTTCTTTCTTTTCTTTTTGTTTTTTTTTTGATGGGGTCTTGCTATGTTGCCCAGGCTGGTCACGAACTCTTGACTTCAGGTGATCCTCCCACCTTGGCCTCCTGAAGTGCTAGGATTACAGGTGTGAGCCACCAGGACTGGCAGAGTTTTCTTTCTGCATTGTAGTACGGTGCACCTACCCATTAATTCACTCATTCATTCATTCAGTACATTTTTTTTTTTTTTTTTTGAGACAGAGTCTCACTCTGTCTCCCAGGCTGGAGTGCAGTGGCGCAGTCTCGGCTCACTGCAAGCTCCGCCTCCCGGGTTCACGCCATTCTCCTGCCTCAGCCTCCTGAGTAGCTGGGACTACAGACACCCGCCACCACGTCCAGCTAATTTTTTGTATTTTTTAGTAGGGACAGGGTTTCACCATGTTAGCCAGGATGGTCTTGATCTCCTGACCTCATGATCCACCCGCCTCGGCCTCCTGAAGTGCTGGGATTACAGGCGTGAGTCACCGCACCTGGCTCATTCAGTAAATTTTTAGTGAGCACATCCCACCTCTCAGGCCTTGTCATGTGGGCAGGGAAAACACTGGTGAAGAAGACAGTCATGGTCTGCATGGCTCTTACATATGACTTGTGAATTATTAGCCTATTGTTTTGTAGATGCAACTGTAATAGATTTATAAAATTGAGCCAAATATTGTCACAACTAGGTGTAGTTTGGGAAAATACTTCTTGATGAATCTCCCTCCTTTCTTTCTTCCCTCCTTCCTTCCCTCCTTCCTTCCCTCCCTCCCTCCCTCCTTCCCTCCTTCCCTCCTTCCCTCCTTCCCTCCTTCCCTCCTTCCTTCCTTCCTTCCTTCCTTCCTTCCTTCCTTCCTTCCTTATTGCAGATTGCAGATTATTATTGCAGATTGGCTTGTGGAAGTTCTACAGTACCACCAGTGGTCTTTCAAGCCTGATATGCTTTCATTTGATTTCCTTTTTGATGCAAAAGAAATTTTAAAAATGTACTAAAATCAGTGGCATAGAAATTGCAGTAAGGGATGTTCTCAATTTGAAGTAACTCGTAAGTGCTATATATCCATGAGCCAGGAACATTCGTCTATTTAGCCAAGTGGAAAGACAAGTGAGATGGGGGTTAGCAGAAAATAGATAAATATGCATACTTTCAAAAGAATAATTATATTTTTACACCTCTTCAAGCTGTCCTATTTTCCCTGTCTCTTTTTTATGTGGCAGTGCTAAATTTAAAGCAAATGGAAAAAACAACAGACTGAATGTTACAACAAAATATATTGTATCAAACAAACTAACCAAGACAAGTTTGTTGGGAAGGTTTTAATTAGCTGAGCTTTGTGCACACTCAGCCAAGTTCTAACATGGTGCATAGAACTTTGGCAGACAAATCACTATGGCATCTGATGGTGACTGACCTTACTTTGAAGCAAATTATTACTTCCAAGAATTATAATGCTGCAACTTTTTGGACATAGCAATGCTCATTTTAAGGACATCTTTTAGATAGAAATTTAAGAAACAAAACAATACAAAGCAAAACAAAAACAAAAAGGTGACATTATTTAGAACTATCTAGCCATCCAAATGGCATGCCATGAATATCTACCAGCTTCATGATTATATGTCAGCCTACAGCTATTTACATAAAGAAAACCTTCGCCATGGGGCCGATTAGCTGAACAACCCTCAACACTCTGGCCTTGAGCCTCTTCCCTGCTTTTCTTTCTTTTTCTTTTTTCTTTTTTCTTTTCTTTTCTTTTTTTTTGTTTTGAGATGGAGTCTCACTCTATTGCCCAGGCTGGAGTGCAATGGTGCGATCTTGGCTCACAGCAACTTCTGCCTCTCAGTTCAAGTGATTCTCCATCCTCAGCCTCTCCAGTGGCTGGGATTACAGGTGCCCACCACCACACCCGGCTAATTTTTGTATTTTTACCAGAGATGGGATTTCACCATGTTGGCCAGGCTGATCTCCAACTTCTGGCCTCAAGTGATCCACCTGCCTTGGCCTCCCAAAGTGCTGGGATTACAGGTGTGAGCCACTGCGCCTGGTCATTTTTTTTCTTTTATGGGATATAACGCTAGTATAGCCTCTGGCCATATCTTTTGCTTGGGTAAAGCAGAAGCTTGCATTTTCTGAGCTTGTTTGCTACTGATTCCCATAGTTTTTGATAGAAGAAGAGACCAAAGCAGTCACTGGTTCTAGTTCTTACATATATAGATGACGGAACAGAGGTTTTCAGTATTTTTCCTTTGGCGGTTTGTCTCCCAACAAGGTAACAATCTGAATATTCTTCTGTGGTATAGAGGTAGGCCAAAGAATCAGGTAATGTATAAATAAAACCACATCAAAAGGGCCTGTCCATTTCAGTGTCTTAAGACTGACCCAAGCCTCTGACTTCAAATGGATTGAAAAGGTGGTGAAAAGGGCCATTGCTTAAAGATTTTCTACATAGAGACAAAATCAAGATAGTAACTGTTGGCCGGGCGTGGTGGCTCATGCCTGTAATCCCAGCACTTTGGGAGGCCAAGACGGGCGGATCACCTGAGGTTGGGAGTTCAAGACCAGCCTGACGAACATGGAGAAACCCCGTTTCTACAAAAAATACAAAATTAGCTGGGCATGGTGGTGCATGTCTGCAATCCCAGCTACTCCAGAGGCTGAGGCAGGAGAATCGCTTGGACCCAGGAGGCGGAGGTTGTGGTGAGCCAAGATTGTGCCATTGCACTCCAGCCTGGGCAACAAGAGCGAAACTCCACCTCAAAAAAAAAAAAAAAAAAAAAAAAATTCACTGTTAATTATTTGAAATCATCCAGGCCAAAATACCCACTTTGAGATCCTTCATCTGCTGGTTGGCCATGGTTCAGTTGCATGCACATTCTGGATCCTGTGTGTTGCAAATAGTGCAGTCCAGCCGGAGCTGTGGACAACAGTGCAAATAGATGTGCTCATTAGTTGGTACATCCGAAATAAGCACTTTATGATGCTAGAAATGAAAGTGCCCTTTAGCTCCGAGGAGGAAATAGAAGGCACTCAGCCAGTTCTAACAGAGTCATTCTTGGATTCGTGCGCAGCAACTGCAGGGCCAGGAAGGAGCTGAAGTGAATCTTCCCTATCCCTCTGCCTTGGGTGTCAGAACCCGTTTACGGGAACTGGAAGACATTGCCTACATGACCATTCCATCTGTCTTTGAGACATCGGAGATCCCAGTTAGCCTAGTTCATCACCAATGCTCACATCATGTACCTTATAGAGAGCTCCCCTGACCCCATGCAGCAGTTTCGCCACACAGCTCAGAATAAGGACGCACCCTTACACACAGCTCCTGTGTTTTGTGATACATGTGCTGTGAGCACAGGCTTATGTGAAATCTGGTCATAAAACTACAAACATACCCTTGCTGTGGTGGGCCCAGTCATTTTGTCCACCCGCAGCACAGGGGCTGCTGCCTCTGTCTCACAGTGGGGACCTCTAGAAGAAAGCAACTTCTGAGACTTCTGGCTGGGCGCGGTGGCTCACGCCTGTAATCCCAACATTTTGGGAGGCCAAGGCGGGCGGATCATCTGAGGTCAGGAGTTTCAAGACCAGCCTGGCCAACATGGTGAAACCCCATCTCCACCTGAAAAAAAAAAAAAGCCGGGTGCGGTGGCATGCAGCTGTAATCCAAGCTACTGGGGAGGCTGAGGTGGGAGGATTGCTTGAACCTGGGAGGTGGAGGTTACAGTGAGGGGAAGTTGCAGTGAGGTGAGATCGTGCCACTGCACTCCAGCCTGGGTGACAAAGCGAGACCTTATATGAAAGAAAGACAGAAAAAGGAAAGGAAGAAAGAAAGAACGAAAAGAAAGCAAGCAAGCAACTTCTGAGATTCCTCTCAGTGGTAACATTGAGAGTTGCCCCACAGAGGATTGAGAACAAGTGGGGAGGCGAGCAGCTCTGTGAGGGATTCAGATGGCTGGTTTGAAGGTCATGCCATCTTTTTTCCATAGTAAACGTAGGCCAGGAGCTGTAAGGAAGGGTACTCTTTTGCAGGGCAAAGCCTTCACAGCCCCAGCTAGCCCAGGCTGATATTTTCCTTTTGCTGATATTTTCCTTTTGCATCCTGTGAAGTAGTCACAGGCAGGATGTGGCTGACTGCTCTTCCAGATGGGAAGTCGTGGCACCACGGGGTGGTGGAGGGGGCGGTGAATGGAGAGGGAAAGAAGGCTGCATCGGAGCCCACAGAAGCTGCTGGGGCAGCCAGGCTTGTTGCCCTGAGACAGGCCTTCCCTCCTCTTGCAAATGTTGAAGTCAGGAATATCCTTGGGGTGGGATGGGGGCTTCGGACTCTACAGTCCACAGGGAAATAGCAGAGGCAACAAGGAAAGGAGTTTCCAGTTCATTTATAGCACATTCTTGACGTAGAGGAAGGGGAAGGAGTTTGATTAACACCCTAAGCTAAAAATGGGAGTTTTTTTTTTTTTTTTTTTTTTTTGAGACAGAGTCTCACTCTGTTGCCCAGGCTGGAGTGCAGTGGCACAATCTCGACTCACTGCAAGCTCCGCCTCCTGGGTTCAAGCGATTCTCCTGCCTCAGCCTCCAGAGTAGCTGGGATTACAGACGCCCGCCACCGTGCCTGGCTAATTTTTGTATTTTTAGTAGAGATGGAGTTTCACCCCGTTAGCCAGGATAGTCTCGATCTCCTGACCTCATGATCCGCCTGCCTCGGCCTCCTGAAGTGCTGGGATTACAGGCATGAGCCACCACGCCCGGCCGAAAACTTTTTAAAAAAGGATTATAAAGGTTAGGAGATTTCTTTCAGCCACTGAGAACACAACTGGCTTTCAGTCCCCATTGTAATTGGGGATAATTGGGGACAGGAGTGAAATGGACAAACGAACCTCACAGATAATCCCCAAAGCTTACTCTCATCCATGAGTTTCAACCTTTCCCCTCCACAAATCTTCTATTCCAGGTCCTGATAAGCTGACTGAAGCGCAGGGACATTGCAGGCCAGACTCGTCCTTCGGTAGAGGTGCGAGGCACAGTAAGGAGGCCAGGGGTACAGAAGGCCACACAGAGGCCTGGAACTGAGGGAGGCACACGGTTGCAAAGACTCCCCAAAACCGCAGAGCTGGACAGGTTAATCCAATCCAGTTGGTTTTTCACAGAAAGTGAAACCGAAGTTCCCAGAGGTTAGAGTCATCTGGTTAGTTAGCAAAACCAGGCCCAGAAGCTGGCTCACTTCTGGTCTCTGGCTTGTGTGCGGGGCACGCTACTCATCCTCAACCGATGTCTCCCGGGGCTCTGCAATGCCCCAGGCACTGGGATGAGGCTTCCAGATTCATCTAATACACATAAATGTTGCTCTTCCTGTTGTGTAGGCAAGGACACTGAGGCTCAGAGAGGCTCCGTAGGCTAGTAAATGCCAATTTCATAGGTCATATTTCAGACTTAATCTGGGTCCCCGGTAACACAGCCAGTCAGATCAAGAGTTAGAGTTCAAATCCAGGTCTCAGGACTCCAAGTCCAGTGCTATTTCTACTACCCCATTAAGCCATAGAGCTTTCTGTAATACGTTACCTCATTAAATTGTTTTTCATGATGGGTTATATTTAATTGCTTCATTGCATTTTGGGAATGTGCAAAATACATGCAGATTTGTTAAAACCAAGAACATTCTATCCTTTCAGCCTCAGTCTGTATTCTCCCATTCAGATTCATTTATTCCCTCCCACTCCCAATGTTTGACCTTCTATGTCCAGAAAGGATGAGTGCTAACTTGAGAGGTGGATTCACACATCTCTTGCTGTGGTCGAATGTTAGGGCTGAAGGGGACCTTAGAGAAGAGTCCTCTCTTTTCCGGGAGAAGGAAACTGAATCCAGAAAGGCTGATGTTTCTCAAGGCCACAGAGCTGGCCAGCAGCAGAGCTGGGGACTCCAGGTGAACCTGAGTTGGTTCTACTGTCCCAGGCTGGCTCCATGAGTCTGCCATGACACCTGTGGGACACATGCTATTGGAACTGCTTTCCCTGGGCTCCCCTCACCTAGATGCAGGGGTGGGTGCTTCTGAAATAAGCCTTGTGGGGATAAGGAGATTAAAGACTGGACATGGGGGGATCATTTTCTTATCTTAAACTGAAACTTTCAGTGTATCAGTCCAAGGCTACCTTGGATAGGTTTGGGAAATAACTCCCAGAGTTACTTTCTGTTAAGATGCTGCTGAGACCTGAAAGGAACGTTAACAGGGAAGACACTAGTGTCATCTAACCTTTGTCCACTTCTTTCTCCAAATCATCCCAATCCGAGGTCATTCATGGGCTCTGCTGCAGAAAAAAGATGGCACTCAGGTTCAGAGGAGGGACGTTCTAGATTTATTTGGTCTAGCTGGGAAATACCCTCCTTATGTGAAAAGATTCCAAATAGCTGTTCCAAAGGTCATCTTTTTCACGAATGGACAAGTAAGTAAGTTTAGTACTTTTAGGAGTCAAAGATATACATTCCCAATTAAGGGCCATTTCACATCATGCTGATACAAACTTGTCTTGGAATATGACTACCCTCCACCTGCACTCTATACAAGGTCTTAGCAATGTGAGACTGGGATATGAAGCAGCTGAAAAATGCTATGGTCACATCCAAAGGGTCCTTACATGATGAAATCTGGCCTGGTACCTGTCAATGGCTAGAATCCCACTCAACTGCAGACAGGTTAAGAAGGTTCTACCTGACAGCAGGGCCACAGCTGCTTTGGGGCAAAAGATGGGTGGAGACTTTGATGGTGCAGACGTCAGGCTGAGAGAGGCAGCACTGGAGTCAAAACAGGAGTCCATCTCCCCCACCTCTGGTAACTATTGGTGGGGCCTGGAGAGAAGGCGTCCTTCATGCTCCTTTGGGTGACATATAGGAGTAGATTCCCATTTATCATCTATAAGCATTCCCAGTGACTGCTGGTGAGTGAGAATCAGGGAACAATACCACTAGGAGTTCTACATTCCAAATAAAACTTGCTGGCTTCCCCTGGCTGTTGCCTAAGGCCGATAGGATAGGACAGGCCTGGTCTCAGGGGCTGTTGTTAGCCCAGAGCCCAAATCCCAATGCGAGTCATACAGTCATCAGAACGTATCAAGCACTCTGGAAAGAACACCCTTTAAACAGCATTGAAGTATCTGGACAAGAACATCAATGAATTCTTAATCATTTATTGTAAATCACTCACAGTTTACACATTATCAATGGCAAAATAACACTGTTAAACACCTGCTGGATGAAGAACTTCATTGTGACTATTTCCAATGCCATCATATCTTTTTCTAAAATTTAAAATGTAACTTTTAACTCCTACATCGTTTCTGAAAATATCTATCTTCAAAGTGCTCCAATACTAATACTATAAGCCCTTTCTTTTGCTCTAACATCTAACACAAAGGACACGCTGTCCCATTAATTTCACATGCTCTTTACAAAGCAACTTCACACACAAAATTTTTTAATCTAGAAGCTACATAATGATCACTTTATATTTTGCTACAAAATCAATATACGCTGCATGCAGATGAAACATTAGTAGACACGGAATTCTAGATAACTGTTAGTTCTTAAGATCTGATGGTCTGATGTGGAAAATTAATATGCTTATTTAGCAGAAGTAGCTAAAGTACATGCATCAGTGGCTGGGATCAATTAGAATATAAATTAGGTGTTTAAACATTTAAACGAGAGCTTAATTTGAGCTTAATTTGATGTCTGGCATGTCTGAGTTATACACCCTTAAGATGACAATGGCACACAGAACAAAATCAAACATCTAAACAGGCATGATTTATAAGGTGGGCTGGGCATAGGGCTCAGGACACAAAATGAGCTGGGCAGTGAACAAATCTCTCTTGAAGCAAAGACAGCAGAGCATTAACAAGTGGTAAACATGGCAAAAATATATATACAAGAGCCATTTCCTGTATTCTCATTTTTTTCAGTTTTTGATTCTCTTAAGCAAACAAACCCCCCCACACACACACACACACAATAATTACAAAACAGAAACATTCTTTAGTTATCACATAGACCCTCTTTCTGTCTTCTACCCTGCCTCTCTGCTCCTTCAGATGGTTGTCTAAAAGCAACGCTGGGTTAATTGGTAGAAAATAAAATAAATGCTCTCTGGAACCACACTGAAAGAATATTACTTTCCTTCCTCCTGTCAGGGTTAGCATCATGTTCAAGCACATGACAATGTATATTTGATGTATTTTAGCTACAGCGATTAAATCACATGTCCACATTCTAATGTTAAACTATAGTAATATTGACTTATAAAGTTTAAAAAAATACAAAAAATTAGCCAGGCGTGGTGGCGGGTGCCTGTAGTCCCAGCTACTTGGGAGGCTGAGGCAGGAGAATGGCGTGAACCCGGGAGGTGGAGCTTGCAGTGAGCGGAGATCCAGCCACTGCACTCCAGCCTAGGTAAGAGTGTGAGACTCCGTCTCAAAAAAAAAAAAAAGAAAAAAGTTTTTCGGCAAGGCGCGGTGGCTCACGCCTGTAATCCTAGCACTTTGGGAGGCTGAGGCGGGTGGATTGCCTGAGGTCAGACTGGTCTCCAGTCTGGCCAACATGATGAAACCCCGTCTCTACTAAAAATACAAAAAAATTAGCTGGGCATGGTGGCAGGCTCCTGTAATCTCAGCTACTCCGGAGGCTGAGGCAGGGTAATTGCTTGAACCAGGGAGATGGAGGCTGCAGTGAGCCGAGATTGCACCACTGCATTCCAGCCTGGGTGACAGAGTGCGACTCTGTCTCAAAAAAAAAAAAAAGTTTTTTCATTGATAATTGTATTCCAACATTATTTTGAGACAAACAAAAAAATTCCCAAGCCACATAATTCCATTCCTTCCCCACCCTCTGCCCCTCCCACGATCCAATGTACAAGAGAACTATTGTAACCAAAGCCATGAACCGAGGGTGCAATGGCAGACATGTGGGATGGCCGTTCCAGGTTCAAGCACTGCTGTCTCCAGTCCTGGCCTTCCGGGCCTCGATCATCGGCTTGGTTGCCCGTTTGCGGTCAGTGGCCAGCCCCAGCCAGCACATGAAATCAATGAACCAGGTGGTTGGGTTAAAATTTAAGCCAAATTCACTCGCAGAGTAGTCAAAGGGAAAGGTGTGATGGTAATTATGGAAGCCTTCACCTGGAAGACAAAGCCGGCATTGAAATAATTCAATCACCACCTCTCTGCATAGATTTTTTGCATCACCTATTTTTTCAGGGTTTACCATGTGGAGGACATGGTGTCAGGCTCGGTGAGGAGCAAAAGACTTGGTTACTGCCTCCAAAGGCATTGACTTAGTTAGCCAGACAAACAACATGAACAGAAAAAATAGCAATAAAGTTAGCACATCGCCACAAGATTAACTTTCCTGTGTGAACTGTCGACATGATGCTATGACCTCAGAGCTATCCTTCCTAAGGTAAATGCTAAATGGCTGATAACAGATCATCATTCTGATGTACAATTGTTTTTAAAAAATAGTCTCTGTGGGCTGGAGTGATTTAAAAATCCTTTTTTGGAAGAGCTTAGGAGAGAGAAATGAGAATCATTCAAACAGGTAACTAAATTAAATATCTTTAAGTATCTAGAATGTACTTATATATTATTCTACCCCTTCCAGTGGTCAGTGGGCAGCTTTTACCCTCTCGCTTTTTTTTTCATGAAGCTTTTCTTTATTATTATTATTATTATTATTATTTTATTTATTATACTTTAAGTTCTAGGGTACATGTGCACAACATGCAGGTTTGTTACATGTGTATACATGTGCCATGTTGGTGTGCTGCACCCATTAACTCATCATTTACATTAGGTATATCTCCTAATGCTATCTCTCCCCACTCCCCCCACCCCATGACAGGCCCTGGTGTGTGATGTTCCCTACCCTGTGTCCAAGTGTTCTCATTGTTCAGTTCCCACCTATGAGTGAGAACATGTGGTGTTTGGTTTTCTGTCCTTGTGATAGTTTGCTGAGAATGGTGGTTTCCAGCTTCATCCATGTCACTACAAAGGACACGAACTCATCCTTTTTAATGGGCTGCATAGTATTCCATGGTGTATATGTGCTACATTTTCTTAATCCAGTCTGTCACAGATGGACATTTGGGTTCGTTCCAAGTCTTTGCTATTGTGAATAGTGCCACAATAAACATACGTGTGCATGTGTCTTTATAGCAGCATGATTCATAATCCTTTGGGTATATACCTAGTAATGGGATGGCTGGGTCAAATGGTGTTTCTAGTTCTAGATCCTTGAGGAATCGCCACACTGTCTTCCACAATGGTTGAACTAGTTTACAGTCCCACCAACAGTGTAAAAGTGTTCCTATTTCTCCATATCCTCTCCAGCTCCCATTGTTTCCTGACTTTTTAATGATCGCCATTCTAACTGGTGTGAGACGGTATCTCATTGTGGTTTTGATTTGCATTACTCTCTCACTTCTTTTAAAAGATGTACTCATGAGAGCTCTCATGGCTTCTCTGATTTGATTTTTAAAATTTCTTTTACTTATTTTTTAATTGACAAAATTTGTATATATTTATCATGTACAACATGGGGTTTTGAGATATGTATAAATTTTGGAATAGTTAAATTGAGCCAAGTGACATGTGCATTACCTCACATACTTATGTTTTTGTGGTAAGAACATTTAAAATCTACTCTCTCAGTGATTTTCAATAATACAATACATTGTTATTGACTGTAGTCACTATCGCCATGTTTTACAATAGACCTCTTGAACTTGTTCCTCTGGTCAGACTATAAATGTGTACCCTTTGACCAATCTCTCTCAACAACCCCCCTGCTCCAGTCTCTGGTAACCACCATTCTACTCTACTTCTACGAGTTCAAATTTTTTAGATTCCACGTAGAAGTGAGATTGTGCAGCGTTTGTCTTTCTGTGCTTGGCTTACTTCACTTAGCGTAAGGTCCTCCAGGTTCATTCAAGTTGTTGCAAATAACAGGATTTTCTCTTTTTTTAAGGCTGGATAGTATTCCATGATGCATATGTGATACATTTTCTTTATCCATTCATCTGTTGATGGACACTTAATTTGATTGTACATCTTGGCTACTGTGAATAATCCTGTTTAAACATGGGAGTGTAGATATCTCTTCAACATCCTGATTTCATTTCCTTTGGATATATACCCAGAAGTAGGGCTGTTAGATCATATGGTAGCTCTATTTTTAATTTTTTGAGCAACCTCCATACTGTTTTCCATAATGGCTATATTAATTTACATTCTAACAAACAGTGTGCAAGGGTTCCTTTTTTCACATCCTCACCAACACTTGTTATCTTTTATCCTTCTGATAATAGTCATTCAAATAAGTGTGAGGTAATATCTCATTGTGGCTTTAATTTGCATTTCTCTAATGAATTAGTTCATTTGATTTTCATAAACAGCTTTATTGAGATAAAATTCACTTACTGTATAATTCACCCTCTTGAAGTATACAATTTAATGGCTTTTCATATATTCACAGTTATGCATCCATCACCACAATGAATTTTACAACATTTTCATTACTCTCCAAAAAGACCCACGTGCCTTAACCCAACCGCCTCCTACTCCCGCCCAGTCCTGTTTTCTATCTGTGTAGATTTGCCTATTTTGGACATTTCATATAAATAAAAATCATACAATATGTAGTCCTTTGTGACTAGCTTCTGTCACTTAAAAAACGTTTTCAAGGTTCATTCATGTTGTATCAAGTATCAGCTCTTCATTCGTTTTATTGCCAAACAGTATTTCATTATATGGATGTACAACATCGTGTATATCCATTCGTCAGTGATGGACATTTGAGTTGTTTCCACTTTCAGCTATTATGGATAATGTCGCTATGAACATTCATATACAAGTTTTTGTGTGGACATATGTTTTCATTTCTCTTTGGTATAAATGTAGGAGTGGAGTTGCTGGATCATACAGTAACTATTTTTAACTGTTTGAGAAACTGTCAGACTCTTACTTCTTAAGTGGCTACTAGTCATCATATAGTTCTCCTATTGACCCTGTTTAGAAGATTTTGCTCTATAATGAGTACCTCAAGATGGATCCATGCATGGTCTGCAATTTTCTTTGAAATTTAGGACATCCCTACCCTGCACACCACCTCCCCACCTCATCATTTTTAGTGTTTTTCCTGGATTAAAGAGCAGTATGGAAAAGTTTCTTCACCCTATTTTCAGAAATAGGCACTATGATGTATTCCCCACTCTACTGCACAGTTGGGTATGGCAAGAGCTTTCCAAGGACTCTTGGGAGGCAAACTGGGAGTCCAGTGTTGACATGGATAGACTTATAACCAATGCCCAGCTCCTTAGGGCTCGTGTCATGGCCACACTGCTTGAGTCTCCTGGCCCATCCATCCCTACATGGTGACGGCCCATCTTGTCCCCATTTCTGTCTACTCACAGAATCAACACTGCTCACAGCTCCCTGCATTACAGTCCTTTCAGAAGATGCAGGGCAAGAGGAGGGGAAAGCCATAGAAAGGGTCGGGGCACCGCTCCTCCTGTTTTCCAAGGTACTTTCTCCTTGCTTATGCAGTTATTCCCTGGCTAAATGTAGTGTTCGCTCCACCTTCTATTGCTGCCATCAATGCAAGTTGACAAGAACTTTGGGATCCCTGGGGTCTGAAAAACAGATGGCCCTAATGAAGTGATGCAGCATCTCATCACCGAGTGACACAGAGACCATTTCTACTTAACAGTAGGAACTTTCCTGTGTTTGATCTCTGTGCTCAAGGCTTAGCTTACCAACAAGTCTGAGTTGCTTCTATAAAGGTACAGCTGATATTTCTTAATCACCTGTCATGTGCCAGGCACAGTGCTAAGTGCTTTAACAGGTATTAACTCCTTTTAGCCTGAGGTCTCTGAAGTAACTGCTATGATTATTCCTGCTATGATTAAAACGAGGACATAAATGCACAGAAGGGACAAGTAAGTGCCTAAGAACACATGACTGGCAATAAAAACAACATCACTGGCCGGGCACGGTGGCTCACGGCCTGTAGTCCCAGCACTTTGAGAGGCCAAGGCGGGCAGATTACAAGGTCAGGAGATCGAGACCATCCTGGCTAACACGGTGAAACCCTGTCTCTACTAAAATATACCAAAAAATTAGCTGGGCATGGTGGCGGGCACCTGTAGTCCCAGCTACTCGGGAGGCTGAGGCAGGAGAATGGCGTGAACCCGGGAGGCGGAGCTTGCAGTGAGCTGAGATCATGCCACTGCACTCCAGCCTGGGCAACAGTGCAAGACTCCATTTCAAAAAAAAAAAAAAGTAACATCATGAAGGCTTGTTTCATACAAGCACTGGCAGGAAACTCTGTATCTCTGTATTGACTCATCTAGCCCTCTAATGACCCCAGGAGGAGGTAAGTGCTATTATTACTCCCACTTTACAGATGGGGACACAAAAGGTAGAAGAACGGGTGACTTGCCCAGAGAGTAAGTGGAGGAAACAGGACTCAACCAAAGTCACTGACTCCAGAGGCCTCACTCGTAACTGTTTTATGGTCCCCTGAAATGCCACATCTCATTCCTTCCCATGTCTTTGTTTGAAGGCCTTTTTTCTTAAGCTCTGCCAAATGATTGGACAGCTGAGGCCAGAATGGTCGGGGCAGTTGGAGAGAAGGGTCAACTGCTGCTTCTCCTTTAGAACATTTCCATGGTCATGATGAATAACTAGTAGTTACTGATTACCTGCTACCTGCCAGGCACTGTACTAAGTAGTTTACATACTCCTATGAAGTAAGCATTGCTAGTCCCATTTCACAGATAGGACAACTGTAAATCAGAGAGATCATACGACTTGTCCAAGAGTCAGGATCCTAAAGCCAAAGCTCCTCTGGCGGGCCAAGGAGGGCGGATTACTCGAGGTCAGGAGTTCGAGACCATCCTGGCCAACATGGTGAAACCCCGTCTCTACTAAAAAAAAAAAAAAAAATTAGCCAGGGATAGTGGTGGATGCCTGTAATCCCAGCTCCTCAGGAGGCTGGGGCAGGAGAATTGCTTGAACCCAGGAGGCAGAGGCTGCAGTCAGCCGAGATTGTACCACTGCACTCCAGACTGGGCAACAGAGTGAGATTCCGATTCGGAAAAACATAAAAGCTCAAGTTCACTGAACTCCACTGCATCCACTGGTTCTCTTTACTGATTCCACAAAACTACTGAGAGGCCAAGAAAACCTGGGCCACCATTCTCCCCACTGGCCCTCACCACCCCTACTTACCAATGGCACCCAGAGCGACGAGTGGGTTCTGCCGAGGGCTGATGTGCTTGTCATAGGGCCGGTTTCCATACATGTGGGCAGCGCTGTTGACTAGCCAGGCAACGTTGAGTGAGATGGTATAGCGGAGAATAGAGGCCAAGAAGTAGGAATTCCACAGGCTCTCTCCCCAGATGTACCAGGGCACCAGCGTGGGGACCGCGAAGCACATGAGCACCACGGAGATCTTATAGTACCTACAGGGCAAGACACCGTATCACCGCCAGGACCCGCTGATGGGACAGGGGATGGGCTGGGCAAGTCACAGGGAAAGTCAGAAAAAAGCCCAAGGAGGGAAGTGTGCCAGTCAGCTCCTTCAACGGTTTCTATATACGGAAGCCTGTTGTGTGGGGCTCACAGGACCCATATACCTGCAAGGGCTAAGCAGGTGACCCAAATTTGAGAGTTGGGACAGGTAGAATGCTATAGGAAGTGGTAGGCCCTGTGGCATACCTCAGAAGAATTTCAGTATAATCAACACTGTGCTGGCCAAACCCATGTATCTTAGAGCGACATTTATCCCACAAGCACCAGTTCAAGATAGCACCTAGAGATTTCTTTCTTCAATCAACCTGATATTCAGGTTTTCTCAGATAATTTTGAGAAACATTTATGCTTCTTAAATAATTTTAGGTACATAATTCTGTACTAACTCACCTTGGTAAAAAGGTGGACAATCTTCCACTCCAAAAAAGTTCTCTGTCCATCAGAGATACACATTCCAAACCAGCAAAAAAAACCCAAAAAACAAAAAAACAAACAACAACAAAAACATCAATATAGAAACAGGCGTGTAATCATTAAGAAGTAATCATTAAGAAGAAAAATCACCCATAGTTTGAGTTCTGGACCTATGCATCCAGCAAACATTTACTGAGTACCTGCTATGTGCCAGACCCTGAGTGTTACTGATACATGAGCTAAGTGCTGGCGATACAAAGACAAGTTAGGTGCAGCCCCCACCCCAGGCTTCAGCCAAGTGGAGCCACTGCTCACCGCCCTCTTACCATGCAGGATTGCCTCTATGCAGGGACAGGAGAAGGGCTGGAACATGAAAGTATCTGAAGCTACCTGTTCACAGCGTGTTCCTCCTCGGCCTCCAGCAGCCTAATCAAGCTTCTGGAAGGCCTCTGTTAAGATGCATATGTATCTTATGCATCTTAACAGATGTGCGGCACAGTGTGAGGAGTGCAGGCACAGTGTGAGGGCATGAAATTTGGTAGGTGGAAGACTCTGACTTGAGTCCAGATCTGATTATGTATGTTGAACGTGCCTTTTTTTTTTCTTTCTTCTATTGTATGGTTCTTTTTTAAATTTTTTATTTTAAGTTCCAGGACACATGTGCAGGACGTGCAGGTTTGTTACATAGGGAAACGTGTGCCATGATGGTTTGCTGCACCTATCAACCCATCGCCTATTTATCCTGATGCTTTCCCCTCCCTGCCGCACCGACAGGCCCCAGTGTGTGTTGTTCCCCTTCCTGTGTCCATGTGTTCTCATTGTTCAGCTCCCACTTATAAGTGAGAAACGCGGTGTTTGGTTTTCTGTTCCTGTGTTAATTTGCTGAGGATAATGGCTTCTAGCTCCATCCATGTCCCTGCAAAGGACATGATCTTGTTCCCTTTTATGGCTGCATAGTATTCCATGGTGTTTAGAACATGCCTCTTTTTATTCTTTCACTCTTCTCCTATGCACAATTAGATGCCCTGCCCCCTGCCCTGTCCCGAAAAAAAAAAAAAAAAGAGCAGACCATGAGGCAATGGCCTGTGTCTGGGCAGTTTACTCTGGGAGGTGAGCTCCATTGACAGGCATGGATGGGCAAAGGGGCTCAAGGAAGTGGGGAATGGGGGGAGTGGTGACTGCATGCATTACTGGAGTGGCTACTGCTGGGGCAACTGAACTTGGATTTTGATGGGACATAATATACCTCTGGATTATCCTCTCAGGGAATAAAAGAAGGGACTGTTTTTCCATTGGCTCCAATACCTCCTTGGCATCAAGGGGTGCCACATGGGATATTAGCTCCCTCACACTTCCAGGTTTGCTTGGGTCAGAGCAGCCAAGTGGGCTCTGCAGGCATCTCGGGCAGGAAGTAAGAGAAGCCGCACAGCTCAGCAAGGTGCTGTTACACCCGTGCCAGCAGGTGGCTGAACAAACAGCTGGAGTGAAAAGCTGGGCTGAGAATATGAGCGTCTTGAGACGTACCCAACACAGGTAGAAACTGTAGTACCGCAGGGTTGTTGTGAGGATCAAATACTAATAGCTAAGGCATACTATGTGCTTGCCATATGCTAGGGCAGTCTGAGACCTTTATATGTATTGACTCATTTAATTCTAACAAACATTCTCTGAAGATGGGACTATTACCCCCATTTTACAGATAGGGAAATTGAGCAACAGAAAGGGGTAGCTGGCCTGAAGTCGCAAGACTCATAAGCGGTGGGACAGAAATTCAAATTCAGGCAGTCACTTCAGAGACCACCATGCTATTCTGCCTTGCAATTGAAATAACGTACGTCAATGTGTTTTGCAGACTGCTAGCTGTGCGTCAGCTCCCATCATGGTAAATATTTTTACTGGGCACCATATTAACCCATCAGCACCCATTTTCCAGTCACTGGGATAGAGGATGGCTGCATTTTAGTGGATAGTGGGTGCCTAAGGAAGTCAAATGAGGGGGCTGTGTTTGGAGGGGCAAAGACCAAAGACAACTAAGGGACTCAGGGCCTTAGAGGTGGCTTTCTAGAGTCATGGGCAGAAGGCTCTTAGGGAGTTCTCTCCAGATGATCTGTGAGTAAGGGAGGAAGGCAGCACTGGGCAGAGGGAGGTCACCCACAGTGAGTTTCAGCGGATCCGATGGGGCATTCTGGGCCAGATGATCTTAAGACCTGTATGAAATTGAAAGGTATTATCCTTGCATTATCTGGGCATTGGCCTCAGGGAGCCCCTGGGCGGGCAAATGTTTGGGCGAGGCAGCTGTCTGTGGCCAAGGGCAATTTCCAGAAAGGACCACAGCCAAGACCTGGGAGCATTATCGAAGAGGATGTCTGTGTGGAGTGCACAGGCCCTGCACAGGCCGAGGACCTGGGAGCTCGTGGTGAGCATGTAAGGAGGAAGGGGCTACGGAGGGAACATGGAAGAGCTACCCAGAGACTTGGCTCTGTTACTTCTTGTTTGCACCTCTGAGGAGGAGAGAAAGCAACTGAACAATGGCAACAGAAGCCATCTTACAACTCCAGCAGCTTCCTCTCCTTCCTCCACTCTCTGGATTACAAGCCAGGCCTTTCAAGGGAGCCTCTCCCAGTCCTGCTCTGAGCCATTGTCCCCACCCCCATCTTGCTTCTGAAAGAAGAGGGAGAGAAACACGTGTGGAAAGCTTGCTCTCTGCCAGGCCCTGGGCACTTCTCTCTCTGAATGTCTGCAGCAGGTTTGGAGTAGACACCCTCGGTAATGAAGGCCCCCGGCGGAGGGAGGTGCCATGGCCTCCCAGGGAGAGACCGAGGCCCTGCTCTGGCTCCTGCTGTCTGACCCCAGTCCTGTGGAACCAGCCTCCTCTAGTCTGACCCCAGCCTGTAGCACCCAGCTTCCACTCAGACCCTGCCCCTGCCTCCTCCCTCTGAACTGTTTGAAGAGCCTCCTGCCTGCCTTGGCTCTGCTTCTAGAAGCTCTACCCTGCCAAGCGGGTGGGTCCCTGTGAACAGACAGCAATAGCAATGTGATTTCCCAAGGGTAAGGAGGAAAAAGGCCCGGGCTTCCCCAACCAGAACCCCCGTGGTCCAGGCACATTTCCTCTTCCTCAAAAAAGACCTTCTTAAAAAAAATAATAATCACTGTCCTCATTCCAATGATGCTGCAGAGATCTACTTCTAGGGTTGTTCCCTAATTGTCCTCCCTGTAATCGCCTAGGATCCCTCTTTGTGTGTTCAGTAGAATGGATGAAAGAAGGAATTTTTAGGGGGCACAGTAAGTCTGTGTAGGATAGCCAGTGAGATGGGTCTTGATGCTGAAAACGTTCTAAAAATCCTCCCTGACCATCTCAAGCCGACTTAGCAAATCCTTCCTGAGTAGGGAGTACCCCTTCCTCCTGTGCACTTTCAGCCTCCAGCAGCTGGTCTCCTTCTAATAACAGTCACTGGCCTTTGTGCTTCAGAGGAAGTGCTGAGATGGCTCCCCAGCGTCCTCATCTAATAACACTCAAACCTGAATGGTCTCGCCAAGGGGCCACAGAGCAACTCCACAGCGCCCTCTTGCACCTACTCCTTCCTCATTTTAGATTTCCTTTCTTCATCTGGTGATAGCGAGGAGGGCTGGAGAGGAGTCATTGATGCTGCCCTGTCTTTTTGCTAAATGGGTTTTTTGTTGTTGTTGAAAAGCATCACAGAACATTTAACTACACAATGCCTTCTAGCTGTGTGACCTGGAATGAATTATTTAATCGCACTGAGCCTCAGGTTTCTCTTCTATAAAATGCTGTACTAATAAATGTATTGGGTGCTTACTACATGCCAGGTACTGCCCTAGAACTGAGACAGAAGGTGAACAAGGCCAGGTGTGGTGGCTTATGTCTGTAATTCCAGCTACTGGGGAGGCTGAGGCAGGAGAATTGCTTGAACCCGGGAGGCAGAGGTTGCAGTGAGCCGAGATCATGCCATTGCACTCCAGCCTGGGTGAAGAAGCGAAACTCCATGTCAAAATTTAAAAAAGGTGCATAAAACAGATAATCCCCGGCTTTGTGGAGCAGGGGTATGCTGGCAGAGATCTCTATATCTGGTATATTCTGGCAGGGAACACAGACAATGAACAATATAAATAAGCAAAACTAATGCACATTAGTGGTAAATACCAGGAAGAAAAAAACAAAGCAGAGAAGGATAATATGATACATTAAGGGCAGGCACTGAAATTTTAAATAGTGTGTCTATGGGAGGGCTTGCCGACACTATGGTTTTTGACTAAAGGCTTGAGGAAGTGAGAAGTTAGCCATCTGGCTAATTGGGGGCAGGGTACCCACAAATAGCAAGGCCCTGAAGCCATGCAGACTGGGGCTGCATGAGACTTGGAGCTGGAGCAAATGAACAAGAGGGAGGGTTGTAGGAGATAAAGTAGGAATAATGGGGGATCAAGTTTGGAGGGCCTTGTAGGCAACTGTCACATGATCCAGGTTAAAGAATATGGTGGCCTGAACCTGATAGAGGTGTTAAGAAATGGTCAGAATCTGGGTATATTTCTAAAGTAGAGTGGCAGGACTTGTTAACAGACTCCATGTTGGAGAGAAAGAGTGGAGTCAAGGATGACACCAAGGATGAAGATGCCCTAAGCCTATGTAGGGGAGAATGGAGGAGAATTGGAGTGGCATATGAAGAGCTCTGTCTTGGACACGGTAAGCGGGAGATGCCCAATGTACTTCCAAATGGGGCTGCCAGGTAGGAGATATCAACATATAGGTCTGGAGTCGAGATGTGCCCTAGAGAGAGGTGGGGACGGGAGTTGAAGTTTGCAACTCATCAGCATATTTATGAAGTCGCTCACATACGTTTTCTAATGAGTTCCATAATGGCCCTATGACGTAGTTTTTATAACCTCTTTTGCAGGAACTGTGCAGAGGTCCAGAGAGGTCATGGGCCTTCCCTACAGCCACACCGGATGTATAGAGCATGGGAAGATCTCAAACTCAATTCTTAAACCCTGAATGTCTGCTGCCTCTAGTATAACCTGCTGCTCACTCAGCCAACCAAGAACATGGCACAGGGAGAGGGAAACTTACCCAGTGGTAAACGCAGCTGGAGTGTTGAACATAGACCTTGCCCCATGAGTTGCATATATTTGAGTAAAAATATTGTCCCCTCAAGGTTAGAAGCGGACACTGTGTACACTCTAGATAGACTGAGCTTCTTCCTGTTCTTAAACTGAACCACACGCTGTCCTGTGTCTATGACACGCTTCCCCAGCCCTGGCTGACTTGCCTCTTCCAAGTATCAGTCTGAACATCACTTCCTCTCAGGGGTTTTCCTCAGTCCCCCTGGACCAGGCGAGGTGCACTGCACAGCGTTCCTGTAGCATGTTGTCCTTCTCATCTCTCAGTATTCACACATGCTGGATTAACGGGCAGCCTAACCTGCTAGATCAGGGCTCGCAGCCCTGACTGCACATTAGAATCAACTGGGAACATTTAAAAGTGACTGATGCTGAGTACTCACTGCAGACCAAGTGAATCAGAATCTCTGCTCTAGGCATTTCTATTTTTAAAGCCACCCTGTTGCAAACATTGATGGTAGCTTCGCTTTATTCTTCCTCATCCCATCCTTTCTTTCTTGCTGGAATGTCTGGATTTTCTTCAGGTATCTTACTGTCCTCCTTTAGGGGAATGTAGACCCTATCCAGGTCCCTGGTCCTGATTGGTTTAAGGCAATTTTGGTAATCTCCTTCACTTTGCAAATAATTAATTTAGGAGTGGGCATGTGACACAATAGAGGCCAATAAGACTCGAGAGAAAGGATGACCGTACCTTTAAAAAAGGGAAGTAAATGTTAGCAAGGATGTAGAAATACTGGACTCCTCATGCACTGATAGAGGCATGTGAAGTGACGCAGCCACTGCAGGAAATGGTTTGATTGTTTCTCCAAAGGTTAAATATCAAGTTATCATATGACACAGGATTTTCACTCCCAGGTATGTATTCAAAAGAATAAAAAGCAGGGACATGAACAGGTATCTGTATGCGCATGTTGGTAGCTACGTTATTCAGTGTATGAGTAGACAGACAACGTTGTACATATATACAATAGAACACTAGTCAGCCATGAAGAGGAATGAGATTTTCATATATGCTGCAACATGGATGAGCCTTGAAAACCTTAAGATTAGTAAAATAAACCAGACAAAAAGGACAAATACTGTATGCTTACACTTGAGGCACCTACAATAGGAAAATTCATAAAGACAGAAAAGAGAATAGAAATTACCAGGAGCTGAGGGTGAAGAGAAAGTTATTATTTCATGAGAACACAGTTTTTTTTGGGAATGATGACAAAGTTTTGTGTATGGTGGTGATGGTTATACATTATCATTAGTGTACTTAATGCTACGGAATTGCACTCTTATGAATGGTTAAAATGATGGATATTATGTTTTGTATATTTCACCACAATAAAGAAAGAGAAATACAAGGAAATATCTTCCTCAACAATAGAAAGAGCACAAGGGCAGAAATAATTTCTCTTTCCTGCAGTGACACCCAGTCCGGCAACAGCCATCTGTGACTATGAAAGGAAGAAGCCTGAGAAGCAAAGCTGCCTCTTCAGGCTGACAGAGCAGATGGATGGAGAGCTCCTTAGATAAGCTGGTGAGCCACGGAACTAACCAATCCTGGAGGTGCTTTATCCCAGATGTCTTACTTTGAGATGCAAGGAATGTCCTATTGTTGAAGCCAGTTGAGTCAAGATTTTCTGTAGAGTAGCTAAAAGCATCTTAGCACACTGTAATGGACATTGTGATGTGCCACCCAGGTCCCCACATAGGATTAAAGGACTTACTCTCCCAGTAGCTGACAGTGCCGCCTCTGGTGGAGAGCTGCCTTGCCCGAGGTCATGCCCCTCCCCTAATAACTGCACATCGGTGACTGACCAGAGGAGCCCATTGTCCAGGCCTGGTCCCCACTGGGCTGACTAATGTCTCCACTGAGACTGTTCAAAGCCTAGCTTCTTCCCTTTACCCATCTTGCTTTTGCCCCTTCTTCCACAGGTATTGATCCCAAGGACCTGCTCCAGTAAACTTTCTACAGTGTAATATCCATCTCAGAGCCAGTTTCTAGGGTAACCAGACCTATGACATGGATACACTGCTGGGCTGGCAGAATTCAGCAGAAAGGCCGACTCTCCAAGGTCTCACAGAGAGAATCCCACATGGCAAGCACTCCTAAATATTTGTGGAATAACTAACTGAATGATATTTTGGTTAATAAATGATGAGTCTTGGTTTCCCAAGAAAATAAAAACACTACTGTGATTTCAGTAAGGCAAGGAGTATGACAGATACAATCCCAAGGTTTCCCAAAAACCACAACCATGCAATAACTGTGCAGGCTGCTTTTGGATTCTTCATAAGATGCTTACCTTGGCCGGGCGCGGTGGCTCAAGCCTGTAATCCCAGCACTTTGGGAGGCCGAGATCAAGAGGTCAGGAGATCGAGACCATCCTGGCTAACACGGTGAAACCCCGTCTCTACTAAAAATACAAAAAACTAGCCGGGCGAGGTGGCGGGCGCCTGTAGTCCCAGCAACTCGGGAGGCTGAGGCAGGAGAATGGCGTAAACCTGGGAGGCGGAGCTTGCAGTGAGCTGAGGTCCGGCCACTGCACTCCAGCCTGGGCGACAGAGTGAGACTCTGTCTCAAAAAAAAAAAAAAAAAAAAAAAGATGCTTACCTCTTGGATTAGTGCCCATGTAGGATTGTGTACTTAAAGCCAAGAACTTAATTAAAGACATTCTTGCTTGTCAGGACCCAACTCCCAGGTAGCAATAGATTTTACTGTGAGGGTTTCTACTCCCAGTTTAAATGAACAATTTCTGAGCTTGAGCTTTTAGGTCATTACCTGAGCTTCTAATTATGGTAAAATTTTGACAATATTTAAGATTAACAGCCACTTTCACAGGTTAGGTCTTGGTTTGGAATGTGAGTGACTTCCTCTCTGCCTACCTATGAACACTCAGACCCTGGGATAGGAGAAGGTGCCTAAACTCATCAAGACAGCAAAAGAGTGGCCAGGTGCCAGTGGCTCACACCTGTAATTCCAGCACTTTGGGAGGCCAAGGTGGAAGGATCACTTGAGGTCAGGAGTTCAAGACCAGCCTGGCCAACACGGTGAAACCCCATGTCTACTAAAAATACAAAAACTAGCTGGGTGTGGAAGTGAACATCTGTAGTTCCAGGTACTAGAGAGGCTGAAGCAGTAGGATCGCTTGAACCTGGGAGGTGGAGATTGCAGTGAGCAGAGATCGCACCACTGCACTCTAGCCTGGGCGACAGAGTAAGACCCTGTCTCAAAAAACAACAACAACAAAAAAAAAAAACAGAGGGCAAAAGAAAGAGGAAGAACTAGAGGGTAGGGGTGGGATCAACCCAAGAATGACCCAAGAAATAGACTGGCTCTCCTCCACAGATTTGAGACCATAGACCCAAATATTTGTCAAAAACGCAAAGGCAAAAGCAGTCAAACTCACTTTACAAGTATTTCTAGAGCAGCTTTCTACAGCTTGAAGGTGACAACTGATAAGGACAGGTCCACAACGGATGCTGAAAGCCTTTCCACTGCCCACCACTCCCAAATTCGCATCGCACCAAAACCACAATTGGGAAGATGTTCCTCAGCATTTAGTTCTGGACAAGGAGTCCATTTTTACACAATCAAAAGGCATTGCACACAACAGCACCCCAATCCAAGTAAGCCTTGGACACAGAACACAAATCCAGATATGGGTGCTAACCTTTCAATTTCTTCAACTCCAATAAACTGGATCGATAAAGAGCACTGAAACACTAAGAATAGCCTTGAAACAAAAAATGTGTTTTGCTGAGAAGGAAGAATTTGGAATTTCTTTTTATTTCCCCAAATCTGGGTGTGATAAGCATCTTCAAACTCTCATTTTTCTTTGGATGAAAAAGAAATCACTGTCCTCTGTCTGCAAGCGTTTTCCTACTGCTTTGCTAACCCTAAATCTAGCAGTCCAGAGCTGGTGGTGTGTGAGATCTTGAGAGTGAAATCTATTAGAGCATGAAGTGGGGGAAATGACCTGCCGACTTCCAAGGGGGCCAGCCTGAGGAAATGTGAAAAGAAGCAAACACCACAACGGGTGAGAAAGAAATTACAGCCCCACAAATGCACTGTAATGATGAGCGATGAGCTGTCACTGGCATCTTGATTAAACATGTTTGGTTTTTTATTTCACGTAAAGCCTGGCCAGAAATTCATTTTCCCTACAATTTTCACATCTTGTAGGGGACAAAGAAAAATCATGCGGATGCTTAGTAAACACTTATTTAGAGGACAAATGATATGCTTTGACAGTTTGCAAATGCATGGAACATTCTCTCCCCCTTCCTTTGTCTCCTCTGGCTTTGCCCACAGGGAGGTGAAATATGTGATGGACGTGGATGCACATCTGAAAATGGAAGCCCATTTTGGGGGTAGCTCTATGGAATTTTGCCAAAAATCTTTCAAGCTTTTTGAATTGTTTAAGTTGAAAATGGGTTTTGTCTCTCCTGTGTGCAGTGTCTTTAAGTGAAAGCACTTAGGACTGCTGTGCTTGAAGTATTCTCTGAAAGTTGTAATCGAACTACTCCAGAGCTGGCTTTGACCCTGAATTAGTCTTGACATCTACTCCCCTGTGCTATTCCATGATAAGCGTTCTGTGGAAGAAAACCTTTTACTTGGATCATCCAGATGCATGGCCTGCATCTTCTGGATGCATCTCCTTCCCTGTGGAGGAAGCAGAGGGCAGACCACTGCTTCACAAAAGCATCTTCTTCACAACCTTGCAATGCAGCAGAGAAAAGACATTTTTCTCTGGCTTTGGTTTTTTTTTTTTTTTTTTTGCCCCTTTTCAGATGGAGTCTTGTGCTGTCACCCAGGCTGGAGTGCAGTGGTGTAATCTCAGCTCACTGCAGCCTCTGCTTCCTGGGTTCGAGTGATTCTCCTGCCTCAGCCTCCCCATTAGCTGGAATTACGGGCATGCAACACCATGCCCAGTTAATTTTTTGGTATTTTTAGAAGAGACAGGGTTTCACCATGTTGGCCAGGTTGGTCTTGAACTCCTGGCCTCAAGTGATCCATCCATCTTGGCTTCCCAAAGTGCTAAGATTACAGGCATGAGTCACCACACCCAGCCATCTCTACTTTTTTTGGTAGGAAAATTTTAAAGGAATGACAGCGACACTAGATAGTAGTGCCTGTACACATGTGCACGTGTGCCTGTGTGTTCATGTATGTGTGCAAGTGTGCTCCCCTGATTGTTTTAGCCTACATATATGTAGATCTTTTGCTGAAAGGACAACAGAGTACAATCCTCCACCCCATTCAAGGGAGCAAGTTTAATTCCAAAACTCTAACAGCTATCAATAATAAGCTACCACCAGCAGCCAGTCAGCCTCCATTGGGGAAAAGAGCCAATGGAGTTATTTTAGCCACCTTCATGATCAATATCAGCTGAGGTAGCTGAATGGATTAGGTGAGCTGACCAGTTTTCTTGTTGAGAGTAAAAATGAACAGGCTGATATAACACAGCGTCTTCATTTCTCATGTAAAAGATATGACCCTTGTGCACAACAATGTGCTCTAAAGGTTACACGGGTTCCCTCCCTGTGTTCAAGCTGCATTGTCCTCCTCATGCTCTCTAGTCTTCAGAAATCAGCTCGAGATTGATTTTCTCCAGACCGTCTACCCTGATAGATCTCCTCTCAACTATGATTATTGCATCATTTGATGTCCCTTCAGTACAACCGTGCTGTAAAAATTCAGGAAGATAATCATTTCACGCAGCTGAGTTTTCTTCCTAGTTGAAGATATACATGTTCGATTACCTGGACTTAAAAAAAAAATTGTTTATGTTGGGAATGATAGAGGAGAAAATAAATACAGAAACTGTATATGGAAGTCATTACTCATTTTTTTTTGCCTTCTTAATCAGAGATTATGAAACAAACTTGACCTTCCTTGATAGTGAGGAATGTCTTAACCTGGGTTTCCCAGACAGCAGGACTCGAGTCAAAAGCTTATGTGCTATTATTTTATAAACAAAGCTCAAGTCCAGGGCAACAGTGTGGGAAGCAGGGGAGGTGGGGCAGCTAACAGGAGAGTGTGTTACTGTACTAGCCACTATTTGCTATCTCAGTCAGGCTGGACCGTCTCCCAAGAGGCTATCTGAGCCACTGAACCTCAGGACATTCCCTTTGGGAGATGTTTGGGAGAAGAATGTCTCACCAGCTCCCGCCTTTCATCCCAGCCCCTCCACCACATGCAAACTTCTGGATTGCAAACCTGGAGGCTGAGAGGTGCCTCGGCTCCAGCACCAACAGAGGAGTCCCAAGGCAGGAGACCCACACGTGCAGGTGTGAAGAGGGTGTGTTGGGATGAACCTACCAAAGCCAGTTGGAGTGCACAGAGAGCTGCTCAGAGCAAATGGCCAAATGCCCTAGGACAGAGGAAGTCCAGAAAGAGTCTGCAGTGGTGCCTAAGAGGTATCTCATGGCCTGAGCATGATCTTGAGAAACAACAGTGGATGCTCTGTGTTTTGCCAGCAGGGTCTATTGAGGTATGAGTCTCCATCTTATCTGAGTCATTATATATGAGTCAGCTACTGTAAGAACTGGATTCTTATATTTACTTATTAAATTTTGCTGGCCCATCCCTTAATTTCAGGTCTACCCTGAGCAGCTATCATTTCTGTTTGTCAGTGTTGCCACCAGCAGTTGCTTCTTTGTTCCTTCTAACTTCTCTTTATCTGTGAAGGGTTTGAAAACCAGACAGCTAAGACTACTCAATTTGTGTGCAAATCAAGAACACCTGGACTCTGGGTGAGACTTGAAGGAGTCGGTCGTGCCGAGACTAAGAATGAAAACCTAGGAGGATTGTGACACAGATTCGAAGATCTCTTTATACGGAGCTACAGGGTGGAACATGTGCTTTGGAGTTTTGAGGATTCCATGCAGTAATGGATATCATTCTGGCACATAGTGTCTAATAATGGTTCTCTTCGTTTATTTACAGGTCCTTGGTTTATTCCAGTTAAATGAAACTCCTAGATAGCTGAGTAGTGAGACACTACTATATTTAGTTTTCGCTCCGCTATGTGCATTTGAACTTAATGACATTGTTATACTGTTTGTGATTTACTTGAAGATTCTCTAGCATAAATAGGGTGAGAAGGGTGTGTGTGTGTGTGTGTGTGTGTGTGTGTGTGTGTGTGTGTGTGATTCTTCACCTTAGTGGCATTCATTAAAATATAAAGTACTGTAACAAAAAAAATCCATATTTCGGGTATGCTTAGTGAGCACCTGGCGAGCTAATCAGTTCACATACCAGAGGTCTGTTACAAGGCTCCAACTATTTTTATCTCCAATCACCCCTAAAGAATTTGTAATTAGAATAAGGGAAATGAATTTTCACTGGTAAAATAAAGGTGTTCAAAATATTTGGACTGGCTAAAAATACTGTAAGGGTACCTCCCAGTAGCAAACATTTTTCAGAGGGGCATTACCTAGGGCCTTGCTCCATCCTATGCCCCACCACTGACAGGATTCTGCGGCTGGATTCTGAATAGAAGGTGAGCTGTGTGCCCTTAGATAAGGGAGACTACTGTTATCATGACTTCCATGCAAGGGGCTGTCAGAGTGTCCAAAGGGCAGAGGTAGGTCTTCATCAAGTCTCACACTGCTACTTGTGGTAGAGTTTGGTCTGACAACATGGGATTCTGGTGTAGGGAAGACCCATGCCTTCCTCCTCTCACACTGGAGTTGGCCAAGGTAATTGACAGAAGACATGGCCAAACGGGTCTCCTGTTGAAACATCCACATCTTTGTAGGTAGTCCTCTCCCTGCGTCTTTGAGGGTCACCAGGCCTTTGAAGGCATCATGAATACTGGAGATTACTGTTCATCTGGCATGACCGTGCATGAATGGGTAGTATGCTCACAGAGCTTCCCTGCCTCATCCCGGGAGACAGAACTCCAGGTTGGTGAAGCACATTTTGAGGGGATGAAACTCTACGAGTGGTGATGTCCATGTGCTGCTTCCTTCAGCATCATGCACAGTTCATGCCTGCTAAAGCTGCAGGTCTCAGCTGTAGGTTGTCTAGTGCTCTCTATAAACTAGATAGTAGACATACTCCTTGGTCCTCAATTATTTTTGGATGGGAGTGGGAGGGGTTGTTAGGTAGTTCATCAGGTTCAGTAAATGGAAAGATGAATAGCACATAGTCCTCATGAAGCTTATTGTCTAATGAGAGAGCTCTATGAGCAGATTATTTTAATATAAAATGATAAGCATAACGGTGAGTTATGCCCATGATATCACAGACCTGCTAAGGAGGGCACTTTGTTCACCCCCCGGAAAATTGATCCAAAGCTCTTTGGTCTCAGGACCCTTTTACATTAAAAAAATATTGAGGCCAGGCACAGTGGCTCATGCCTGTAATCACACACTTTGGGAGGCCAAGGCCAGTGGATTACTTGAGCCCAGGAGTTCAAGATCAGCTTGGGCAACATGGCAAAACTGCGTCTCTACAAAAAATACAAAAATTATCCAGGAATGTGGTACACACCTGTGGTCCCAGTTATTCTGGAAGCTGAGGTAGGAGATCACCTGAGCCTGGGGAAGTTGAGGCTACAGTGAGCCATGAGTGTGCCACTGCACTCCAGTCTGGGTGACAGAGTGAGAACTTGTGTCAAAAAAAAAAAAAAATTATTGAGAATGCCAAAGACCTTTTCTTATGGGGGTTAGAGCGATTGCTATTTACTGTATGGGAAATGTTTTATTAATTCATTAAATATCAAATGTTAATATGTTAATTATATAAAATTATATCTAAAAGATTACATATAAAATATATGTGTATTTGTTAATATAAAATTAATATTAAATATATCAATTCATTAAAATATAAACCTATTACATGGTAAATAAAGTACATATTTTTAGGAAAAATAACTGTATTTTTCAATGCAACAAAAAGATTCAGTGTGAAGAATGACACTGTGTGGTATCTTTGCAGATCTTCTGGAAGTCTGGCTTTATGAAAGGCAGCTGGATTCACCTATCTGCTGCTGCAGGCAGTCTGTTGCAATACGTTGTTTTCGTTGAAGTCTATGAAGAAAGTCTGTCTCACACAGATGTGTAGATGGACAAGAGGACCTTACAGACCCTCTGAAAGGGTCTTGGGGACCCCCTGACCAAGAGTCTTTGGACTATATTTTGAGAACTACTGACCTTAGCTTCTTAGAGGTGAGTTTTGAAGAATGATTAAGAGTTGGCTAGGTGGAAAAAAGAAAGAATGGCATCCACAGCAACCTGGATGGAAATGGAGACTATTACTCTAAGTGAAGTTACCCAGGAATGGAAAACCAAACATCGTATGTTCTCACTCATATGTGGATGCTAAGCTATGAGGACACAAAGGCATAAGAATGATACACTGGACTTTGGGGACTTGGGGGAAAGGGTGGGGGTTGGTGAGGGATAAAAGGCTACACATTAAGTACAGTGTACACTACTTGGGCGATGGGTGCACCAAAGTCTCAGAAATGACCACCACTAAAGAACTTATTCATGTCACCAAACACCACCTGTTTCCCAAAAACCGATTGAAATAAAAAATTTAAAAATTGACCAGGTGTGGTGGCTCATGCCTATAATCCCAGCACTTTGGGAGACTGAGGCGGGCAGATCACCTGAGGTCAGGAGTTTGAGACCAGCCTGGCCAACATGGTGAAAACCCGTCTCTACAAAAAATACAAAATTAGCCAGGTGTGTTGGCACAAGCCTGTAATCCTAGCTACTTGGGAGGCTGATGCAGGAGAATCGCTTGAACCTAGGAGGTGGAGGTTGCATGAGCTGAGATTGTGCCATTGCACTTCAGCCTGGGTAACAAGAGCGAAAACAAAACAAAATATAATAAAATGTAAGAAAAAATTAACTAGGTGAAAAACATAATAAGAACATTCTACGTCAGTGCTTCTCAAAACCATTACTGTGCATTTGAATCACCTGGGGTCTGGAGTGGGGCATGAGAGCCTGCCTTTCTAACAAGCTCCTGGGTGACATTGATGCTGCTGGTCCTGGAACTACATTTCAAGGAGTGAGGATCTAAGCCAAAGAAACATGAGCAAAAGCAGTGTCACGAAATAGCCTGAAGTGTGAGGGGAATGGCATTAGTAGGAAGTGAAGTACAAAACAGAAACCAAGAGATAGGGTAACCATGGCCATGGCATTGAGATAACAGTTGCAATTTTTTTTTCCCAAGAGGAAGTTGTTAAAAAGTTTTATGCAGGAGACAGCTCTGACTCATAATTAAGCAAGCACAGTTTCTTATTCTGAATAACTCAGAAATGAAATAAAATATAAAACATACCAGCAAAGTAAGCAGGCAATAGGGTGAAGTGGAGGAAGAAGAAAGACATTATTCCCTACAAATACTATGACAGCGTAACTCAGTAGAAAGAGCATGCACTTTGGACCAAGACAGAGTTGGGTTCAGATTCCAGTTCTACCGTTTACAAAATATTACTGAGTCAACTTCTCAGAGCCTCAGAGTCTACCATGTATAGAGATAAGGAAGAGGAATTTCATATGCACAAGGAAGTGTCTGGTGCACAATAGGTCCTCAATACACTAAAATCAACATGATAAAGAATGCTATAGAAATTATAAAAAATAACAACTGGAAGCTGTTATTGTTATTCTAAGACTAGATATAGACTTATACTGGGCTTATTAGAATTTTAAATTCAAGAGTAAAAAGAATACCTGACGGGGATCACTTCAAAGTAAATGTTTTGCCTATGTATATGCAAGGCAATGTCAGCTCATAATTGTCCACAGTAACTGAGGAGATGGAGACACATTAGATGCTGGTGACAATTAGAAGAGAAAGACTTCAGTCAGGCACGCTCACACCTGTAGTCACAATGCTTTGGGCAGCTAAGGCAGGCAGATCCCTTGAGCTCAGGAGTTCAAGACCAGCCTGGGCAGCATGACAAAATCCTGTCTCTACTAAAAATTCAAAAATTGGCTGGGTGTAGTGGAATGTGCCTGTAGTCCCGGCTACTTGGGAGGACTGAGACAGGAGGATCACTTGAGCCTGGAAGGTCGAGGCTCCAATGAGCCCTGTTCATGCCACTGCACTCCACCCTTGGCAACAAAGTGAAACCCTGTCTCAAAAAAAAAAAAAAAAAAAGAGAGCGAGAAAGACCTCAGACCCCTCAAGTTAATCATCCCTTCTTCTTTTTTTTTGTTTTTGTTTTTGTTTTTTTTTTTTTTTTTTTGAGACAGAGTCTGGCTCTGTTGCCCAGGCTGGAGTACAGTGGCTGGATCTCAGCTCACTGCAAGCTCTGCCTCCCGGGTTTACGCCATTCTCCTGCCTCAGCCTCCCGAGTAGTTGGGACTACAGGCACCCGCCACCTCGCCTGGCTAGTTTTTTGTATTTTTTAGTAGAGACGGGGTTTCACCATGTTAGCCAGGATGGTCTCGATCTCCTGATCTCGTGATCCGCCCGTCTCGGCCTCCCAAAGTGCTGGGATTACAGGCTTGAGCCACCGCGCCCGGCCAATCATCCCTTCTTCTAATACAACTTGTACCCAAACTTTCAATATGCAGTTTGAATGGTTTAAATCTTGGTCGCCCACACCCTCTTCTCTTTTCCTGGTAGTTGGTACAGTTAATAATCAGCAAAGACACAAAGGGCACAAAGAAAAAGAAATGCATTGTCATATTAAATAGAGCTACCACAGTTGTCGAATCTCTCCCTGCTCGAGCTCCCACATTAGAAGGTGTTTCCTAATCTCTATTCCTCTTTTTCTCTGGAAACACTTGACCTTCAGGATCCAGAAATCCCCTCACCACCACCTGGGATTCTAAGACTCTTAACATCACATTTTTCCCCTAAAATGTTGGTTATTACAGTCACATATGACATGTAGCTCTCTCAGTCCTTTACAACAATTGTTGGCCCTCTGATTGTAAGAGAAAGTTTTCATTATCACAGAAATCCATGTTCTCAGTGGGGCAGAACTAGTTGGACAGAATTTGAAAGTTGATGATAGCTAGCTAGCTAGCTAGATAATAGATAGGCTTTCAAATTATGCCCAGCTAAGAACCATATATGTATATAATTTCTCCAAATCTCTTGATAGTTAGGACATCTGAGTAATTGCTTTTCTCTTCTTTAAAATGGAAGACTAATAACAGTAGGTTTATAAAAGAAAGTCAAATGGCAGAAGAGTCAGCACATTTCAGTTGAGTCAATGAGCATTTTTTTTTTTTTTAATGAGACGGAATCCTGCTCTGTCACCCAGGCTGGATTGCAATGGCACAATCTCAGCTCACTGCAACCTCTGTCTCTCGGGTTCAAGCAATTCTCCTGCCTCAGCCTCCCAAGTAGCTGGGATTACAGGGGTCTGCCACCACCCTGGCTAATTACCGTATTTTTAGTAGAGATGGGGTTTCGCCATGTTGGTCAGGCTGGTCTTGAACTCCTGACCTCAGGTGATCCGCCCGCCTCAGCCTCCCAAAGTGAATGAGCATGTTTTGACAAATCACATTATCTCAGTACTAGGATCTTTTTTATCAGTGTGACAGTTTTATTATTGTTTTATAGGAAAACAGGCAGTGTGAAGAGAAGTAAGTGACTCAGACAGGGAGCCTGTCCAAAGCCAATTTCTGATAAGAATTTTCTTTGGCTGGTAGGCTGACAATGATTTCTTTGATCTCTGTTTCACTGGGAATTCATTCCTTTTACTCTTGGTAATTTTCATATTTTAGATTAAGAATTTGACTCTTAGACTACCCTTTGCAGTTAGATAGCTTTCCGCAAGAAGGGAGCTAGCCTATGCTTTACTTAAAAAAAAAATTTTTTTTTGAACCCATGAAAGCATTTATTTAAGAAAAGCAAAAAGGGGAGAATGTGAACTTCTTATTTCCAAGGTGGGATTACATCAAATATCTGGACATTGGCTCTCCATCAGGACCCCCTGCCTCTGGCCAGCATGCCCGTGGGCAACAACCGAGATAACGTCCTCTCCAGGTAGGTGGCTCCCAGTGGCACTCTGAAACTTGTCTGGTCAACGTGATACTTCCCGCCGTTAGCCTAGGATACCTAGGGAGGGAAGGTTGGATGTCTGGGCACCCACTCACAGTCCCTCTCACTGTCTGTGATAAAAATTCAGCGATTCCTGTTGATAACAATGACAAAAATTGCAGAATGTCTAGAAATAAACCAAAAAAGAAACATGTAAGACCTACACACAGAGAATTTTTAGCATTTACTGAGATATATAAAAGAAGTCTTAACTGAGAATAAACTCTGTTCCTGAAGAATGAGAGCCATCAGAAGGCTCTCACCCTGCCAGTCAGAAAGAACCATCACTTCATGTAGACTTCTTCAAGGACCTCATCCTATCATTCCCTTAGAAATTGTGAATCCCCTTCGGTTCTTAATATCCTCATCTACTACAGTGTCACTTTCATATACAAATTTGGGAGTCCCTGGCTATTTCATAAGTGTATGCCTTTTCTTCCCAATTAAATTACAAGATACATAAAGGCAAGGACTCTCTTTTTTTCCCTATATATCTTCCATTTATAAGGGAAGATATCTTCCCCTCATTATAGAAATGCCTCTACTTATAAATTTTCCATTTAAAGAAGTTCACAGGTATGAACAAACCAGTTCATACCATTGTAGAAGACAGTGTGGTGATTCCTCAAGGATCTAGAATCAGAAATACCATTTGACCCAGCAATCCCATTACTGGGTATATACCCAAAGTCTTCATGTAGACTTCTTCAAGGACCTCATCCTATCATTCCCTCCGAAATTGTGAATCCCCTTTGGTTCTTAGTCAGGGGTGTGTTAGCTAGGTTTGTGCTAAAGTTCTGAGATATTTTATCAACAGCAGTAACATCATCAGTTAGAAAAGTATAAAAGTAGTGAGTGTCTTTAAGATGCTGCTAAAAAGGGGCACATAATTAGGATGAAAACAAAAGTAAAAATAGTTTTTCAAACTGAAAGCATAACAGAACGCCAAGTGTTGCAGGGGGCTCATGGCACAGCAGGAAGAATTCTTAAGGCTAAGGAGTGAATAGTGATCAAAGAGGAAGGAATAGGGATTGGCAAAATGAAAAAGGGAACTTTTTGAGACTGGAGCTAAATGTTAGCAACAATTAACTTTCACATGTATTAACTAATTTAGTCACCCAATAATTTTGTAAGACAGATATCATCATTACCCTCTGGGCCTACACTTTGTTAATGCTGGTGAAGGCCAGGAGTTTATAAGGGAACTTAAGCCTAAGCACAGTGAAACAGCTGTTGCTGACATGTCTGCTGTAAGCCAAGGGTGGCTCCATGAGTTCCAAGTTGCTGTGTTCAGAGACCACCCAAATCAGCAGAATATCAGCTGGTCAGTGGGTAGCAAATGAAAACACTAGACATCAGAGGTCCACAATGGGGGAAAATGTTTAATAGAATGTAAGGAAGAGATGAGTACTCTTGGTTTTAAAGCTTTGATAAGACTACTTATGGATTTTATTATTATTATTATTATTATTATTATTATTATTATTATTATACTTTAAGTTCTGGGATACATTGCAGAACATGCAGATTTGTTACATAGGTATACATTTGTTTATGCCATGGTGGTTTGCTGCACCCATCAACCCATCACCTACATTAGGTATTTCTCCTAATGCTATCCATCCCCTAACACCCCCACTCCCCTGGACAGGCCAGGGTATGTGATGTTCCCCTCCCTGTGTCCATGTGTTCTCATTGCTCAACTCCCATTTATGAGGGAGAACATGCAGTGTTTTGGTTCTCTGTTCCTGCGTTAGTTTGCTGAGAATGATGGTTTCCACCTTCATCCATGTCCCTGCAAAGGATGTGAACCCATCCTTTTTTCATGGCTGCATAGTATTCCATGGTGTACATGTGCCACATTTTCTTTATCCAACCTATAATTGATGGGCATTTGGGATGGTTCCAAGTCTTTGCTATTGTGAATAGTGCTGCAATAAACACACGTGTACATGTGTCTTTATAGTAGAATGATTTCTAATCCTTTGGGTATATACCCATTAATGGGATTGCTGGGTCAAATGGTATTTCTGATTCTAGATCCTTGAGGAATCACCACACTGTCTTCTACAATGGTTGAACTAATTTACACTCCCACTAACAGTGTAAAAGCGTTCCTATTTCTCCACACCCTCTCCAGCATGTGTTGTTTCCTGAGTTTTTAATGATCACCATTGTAACTGGCATGAGATGGTACCTCATTGTGGTTTTGATTTGCATTTCTCTAATGACCAGTGATAATGAGCGTTTTTTCATATGTTTCTTGGCCGCATAAATGTCTTCTTTTGAGAAATGTCTGTTCATATCCTTTGTCCACTTTTTGATGGGGTTGTTTTTTTCTTATAAATTTGTTTAAGTTCTTTGTAGATTCCAGATATTAGCCCTTTGTCAGATGGATAGATTGCAAAATTTTTCTCCCATTCTGTAGGTTGCCTGTTCACTCTGATGATAGTTTCTTTTGCTGTGAAGAAGCTCTTTAGTTTAATTAGATCCCATTTGTCAATTTTGGCTTTCATTGCCATTGCTTTTCGTGTTTCAGTCACGAAGTCTTTGCCCATGACTATGTCCTGAATGGTATTGCCTAGGTTTTCCTCTAGGGTTTTTATGGTTTTAGGTCTTACATTTAAGTCTTTAATCCATCTTGAGTTAATTTTTGTATAAGGTGTAAGGAAGGGGTCCAGTTTTCTGCATTTGGTTAGCCAGTTTTCTGAACACCATTTATTAAATAGGGAATCCTTTCCCTATTGCTTGTTTTTGTCAGGTTTGTCAACGATCAGATGGTTGTAGATGTGTGGCATTATTTCTGAGGCTTCTGTTCTGTTTCACTGGTCTGTATGTCTGCTTTGGTACCAGTACCATGCTGTTTCAGTTACTGTAGCTTTGTAGTATAGTTTGAAGTCAGGCAGTGTGATGCCTCCAACTTTGTTCTTTTTGCTTAGGATTGCCTTGGCTATATGGGCTCCTTTATGGTTCCATGTGAAATTTAAACTAGTTTTTTCTAATTCTGTGAAGAAAGTCAGTGGTAGCTTGATGGGGATAGCACTGAATCTATAAATTACTTTGGGCAGTATGGCCATTTTAATGATTTTTTTTTTTTTTTTTTTTTGAGACGGAGTCTTGCTCTGTCGCCCAGGCTGGGGTGCAGTGGCACGATCTCGGCTCACTGCAAGCTCCACCTTCCAGGTTCACACCATTCTCCTGCTTCAGCCTCACAAGTAGCTGGGACTACAGGCGCCCGCCACCATGCTAGGTTAATTTTTGTATTTTTAGTAGAGACAGGGTTTTACCATGTTAGCCAGGATGGTTTCGATCTCCTGACCTTGTGATCCATCCACCTCAGTCTCCCAAAGTGCTGGGATTACAGGCGTGAGCCACCACGCCTGGCTGATATTGATTCTTTCTATCCATGAACATGGAATATTTTTCCATTTGTTTATGTCCTCTCTTATTTCCTTGAACAGTGGTTTGTAGTTCTCCTTGAAGAGGTCCTTCACATCCCCTGTGAGTTGTACTCCTAGGTATTTCATTATCTTTGTAGCAATTGTGAATGGGAGTTCACTCATTATTTGGCTGTTTGTCTATTATTGGTGTACAGGAATGCTTGTGATTTTTGCACATTGATTTTGTATCCTGAAACATTGCTGAAGTTGCTTATCAGCTTAAGGAGATTTTGGGCTAAGACGATGCAGTTTTCTAAATATACAATCATGTCATTTGCAAACAGAAACAATTTGACTTCCTCTCTTCCTATTTGAATACCCTTTATTTCTTTCTCTTGCCTGACTGCCCTGGCCAGAACTTCCAATACTATATAGAATAGGAGTGGTGAGAGAGGGCATCCTTGTCTTGTGCCGGTTTTCAAAGGGAATGCTTCTAGCCTTTGCCCATTCAGTATGATATTGGCTGTGGGTCTGTCATAAATAGCTCTTATTATTTCGAGATATGTTCCATCAATACCTATTTTATTGAGAGTTTTTAGCATGAAGAGGTGTTGAATTTTATTGAAGGCCTTTTCTGCATCTATTGAGATAGTTATGTGGTTTTTGTCATTGGTTCTGTTTACGTGATGGATTACATTTATTGATTTGCATATGTTGAATCAGCCTTGCATCCCAGGGATGAAGCCGACTTGATCGTGGTGGATAAGCCTTTTTTTTTTTTTTTAGATGGAATCTTGCTGTGTCACCAGGCTGGAGTGCAGTGGCGCCATCTCAGCTCACTGCCACCTCCGCCTACCGGGTTCAAGTGATTCACCCATCTCAGCCTCCCGAGTAGCTGGGACTACAGGCACGCACTACCACACCTGGCATTTTTTTTTTTTTAGTAGAGATGGGGTTTCACCATGTTGGCCAGGATGGTCTTGATCTCCTGATCTGCTCCTGGATTTGGTTTGCCAGCATTTTATTGAAGATATTTGCATCGATGTTCATCAGGGATATTGCCTCGAAATTTTCTTTTTTTTGTGTGTCTCTGCCAGGTTTTGGTATCAGGATGATGCTGGTCTCATCAAAGGAGTTAGGGAGGAGTCCCTCTTTTTCTATTGTTTGGAATACTTTCAGAAGGAATGGTACCAGCTCCTCTTTGTATCTCTGGTAGAATTCGGCTGTGAATCCCTCTGGTCCTGGGCTTTTTTTGATTGGTAGGCTATTAATTACTGCCTCAATTTCAGAACTTGTTATTGGTCTATTCAGGGATTCGACCTCTTCCTGGTTTAGTCTTGGGAGGGTGTATCTGTCCAGGAATTTATCCATTTCTTCCAGATTTTCTAGTTTATTTGCGCAGAGGTGTTTATAGTATTCTCTGATGGTAACTTGCATTTCTGTGTGATAGCCCCTTTATCATTTTTTATTGTGTCTATTTTATTCTTCTCCCTTTTCTTCTCTATTAGTCTGGCTAGTGGTCTATTTTGTTAATCTTTTCAAAAAAACAGCTCCTGGATTCATTGATTTTTTGAAAGGTTTTTTTGTGTCTCCATCTCCTTCAGTTCTGCTCTGATCTTAGTTATTTCTTATTGTCTGCTAGCTTTTGAATTTGTTTGCTCTTGCTTCTCTAGTTCTTTTAATTGTGATGTTAGGATGTCGATTTTAGATCTTTCCTGCTTTCTCCTGTGGGCATTTAGTGCTATAGATTTCCCTCTAAACACTGCTTTAGCTGTGTCCCACAGATTCTGGTATGTTGTGTCTTTGTTCTCATTGGTTTCAAAGAACTTACTTATTTCTGCCTTAATTTCGTTATTTACCCAGTGGTCATTCAGGAGCAGGTTGTTCAGTTTCCATGTGGTTGTGCAGTTTTGAGTGAGTTTCTTAATCCTGAGTTCTAATTTGATTGCACTGTGGTCTGAGTAACTGTTATGATTTCCATTCTTTTGCATTTGCTGAGGAATGTTTTACTTCCAATTATGTGGTCAGTTTTAGAATAAGTGCAATGTGGTGCTGAGAAGAATGTATATTCTGTTGATTTTCACACAGAACAATATTCACCTTAAATGTAAATGGGCTAAATGCCCCAATTAAAAGACACAGACTGGCAAATTAGATAGAGTCAAAACCCATCGGTGTGCTGTATTCAGGAGACCCACCTCATGTGCAAAGACACACATAGGCTCAAAATAAAGGGATGGAGGAATATTTATCAAGCAAATGGAAAGCAAAAAAAAAAAGGGGGGGGAGTTTGCAATCCTGGTCTCTAATAAAACAGACTTTAAATCAACAAAGGTCAAAAAAGACAAAGAAGGGGATTGCATAATGGTAATGGGATCAATGCAACAAGAAGAGCTAACTATCTTAAATATGTATGCATCCAATACAGGAGCATCCAGATTTATAAAGCAAGTTCTTAGAGACCTACAAGGAGACTTAGACTCTCAAATAATAATAGTGGGAGACTTTAATACCCCACTGTCAATATTAGACAGATCAACAAGACAGAAAATTAACAAGGATATTCAGGACTTGAACTCAGCTCTGGACCAAGTGGACCTAATTCTGTGGAACCCTCCACCCCAAATCAACAGAATATACTTATGTCTTTATTTATAGAAATGCATCTGGAAATGATAGCTTCAACTCCACTTAGTCACTTTTGACTTACAAAAATAATCAACAGCTGTACAGCCTTTTAGAACCTAAAGTCTTTATAAATGGAATAGCTCCTATAGAGTGCTATATGTGTAGTTAATAACACAAATATTTATTGCACATCTCCTCCGTACTTTCACATATATTAACTAATGTATTTTCCCAATAATTTTGTAAGGTAGGTATGATCATTACCCTGCTCTAGATGTGGAATCAGAATCTCAGAGACAGAATGACAAAACTGAAATCTCTTTTATTTTAGGACCATATTTTACCCCCCATAGCTGCCTCCTTGTGTCAACTGACTGAATGAATAAATAATCTAATGTTACCACAGACTGCAGTTCTGTCTATGCTTCACACCGTTAAAAAATGCCTGGGTGTGGAATCCCCGTCTGTTACTCTATACGTTATCACCAAGCCTCACTGTTGTATATCTCTCTTCTGACCTTCAGAATACCTCCAGGGACACAGAAAGGGCATGCAGCATCAAGCAGCACTTTTCAAAGTGGTTTCAATGAGTATGTAACAAAGCTAAAATGTGTAATCCTGGAAGGGTGACTTTCAATATATGCCCTTGGTGCCATTCACAAAGCATCTCACATGTGGCCTCTCGACTGAGGGCTCTTCCTTGTCTCTGGATGTGCTGTGTACTGATAAAAAGAAAACAAAGAAAATGGCTGAGAGTTCCACCCAGGTTTGTTCAGCAAGGGTTTAATTTCTCTAGTGCTCCTGTAGAAATTGTGTCAATAACAAAACCTCGCATCTCTCAATCTAATCATCCCTTGACACATTCAATAGGATATAACATGGTAAGATGGGGACTGAGGAATTAGAGTAAATTAGATAAAAGGAAAAGCTCCTGGTAGTTCTGACATGACAGCCTGCACATGACTAATCTAAATATTCATTCTGGGTAATGGAACAGCTATCAACAAATTCATTACTTACAACAATATTTCCACTTCAACTGTCAACTGACAAGGGGTCTCCATAATACATCGCTGTCAGCAGTTTGCAGCAGTAAGAGATAAAAGGTACTCACATTTCACAAATATGTATGAATCATGCCCTCCATTTTTAACAGGGAATCAGCCTTATTTAATATTTTCAGAAAATTGCTGTCAAAAGGACATCAACCTCACAAATCATCTTATGGAAAGAACAATTTGGACAGCAAAAGTAATGGATGTGTTTCTAGTTAATCACTCTGTGTCTTGCCTTAAGTACATGCATTTATGGCTTCAGATGCCTCTTGTTTAAATAAATATTTCTCCTACGCCACCCTCCTTCTAGCCCAGCATTAACTAGATTCTTTAGAAAAAGAGTCTTTCATGTTGTAAACCAGGACTAAGGTGACATTCATGAATTATGGAGTCATATGTCCTAGCACAGAGAGCTGGAGAGAGTAAACATGAGAAATACACAACATACCCCATGTTTTTTTTTTTTTTTTTTTTTGAGACGGAGTCTCGTTCTGTCACCCAGGCTGGAGTGCAGTGGCAGGATCTCGGCTCACTACAAGCTCCGCCTCCCGGGTTTACGCCATTCTCCTGCCTCAGCCTCCCTAGTAGCTGGGACTACAGGTGCCCGCCATCTCGCCCGGCTAGTTTTTTTGTATTTTTAGTAGAGACGGGGTTTCACCGTGTAGACCAGGATGGTCTCGACCTCCTGACCTCGTGATCCACCCGTCTCGGCCTCCCAAAGTGCTGGGATTACAGGCTTGAGCCACCGCGCCCGGCCCATACCCCATCTGTTAATTTACCTACATAGACACCAGATTTTGTGGCCATTCTACCTTCTTCTTCCACTGAGAGGCGGGAGGATTCTGGACAGGGAGGTGGGGATGTTTCCACTATGTCAGATTTTTCTCTTCAACAAAAAGGGAGGGAAATAAAGAGACAGTGTCTTTGACTTTGGCCATGGGTATAGAATAGAACAGTGTATCTTATTTATTTATTAATTTATTTATGAGACAGGGTCTCCCTGTGTCACTCACCCAGGCTGCAGTGCAGGGGCTCAATCACAGCTCACTGCAGCCTCAAACTCCTGAGCTGAAGCAATCCCCCTGCCTCAGCCTCCTAAGTAGCTGGAACTATAAGCACATGCCATCACGCTCAGCTAATTTTCTTATTTTTGGTAGAGACAGGAGCTCTTTTTGTTGCTGAGGCTGGTCTCAAACTCCTGGCTTAAAGCAATTCTCCCAACTCGGCCTCCCAAAGTGCTGGGATTACAGGCATGAGCCACCACACCCAGCTATCTGTTTTAAAAGGCAATGCTACAAATGGCCCAAAACATAAAACGGTAATCAAAGATTTTGAAATTCATATGAAAATAGTTATCAAAAGCCAAGAGTTTTATGTATTATTTGACTTGGCAATTCTGATTTTAGCTGAAGGAAAGTATCATAGCTGTGGTCAAAGATTTATATACAAAGTTGACCATCGTACCACTATTATAATGATAAAAAAAAAAAAAAAAAAGATGGGGCCGGGTATGGTGGCTCATGACTGTAATTCCAGCACTTTGGGAGGCTGAGGTAGGTGGATCACCTGAGGTCAGAAGTTCGAGACCAGCCTGGCCAACATGGTGAAACCCTTTCTCTACTAAAAACACAAAAATTAGCTGGGCACGGTGATGGGTGCCTATAATCCCAGCTATTTGGGAGGCTGAGGCAGGAGAATCTCTTGAATGCGGGAGGCAGAGATTGCAGTAAGCCGAGACCATGCCACTGCACTCCAGCCTGGGCAACAAGAGCAAAACTCCGTCTCAAAAAAAAAAAGGTAGAAATCCTTCAGTGTTCATCAAAAATAATTATGATGCATCCTCACAATGAAATATTAAGCAACCATTAAACTAGAAAAATTTTACGGTATTCTGTTAGATAAAAAATGCAGACTATAAAATAGGATGCAGAGCTCTTTATCTGCTTAGATGTAGAAAGTCACTAGGGAATATTGCTCTCACCCCAACAATGAGAAAAAACTGACTAATATACACAACCATAACTTTACTTTAACTCATCAAGAGCTAAGGTCACAAGGCAACTAAGTAATCTGAATTCCACAGAGTCATACACCCATCCAAGGAGAGACGGTACACATGAATATGAATGGCTTCAATTTTGTCAAAGCAAGGAGAAAGATGACCACCACACAAGTAGATAAGAAGTCAGCTAAAAATTTAACAAATCCTTGAAGGTCAACATGGGATAGCCTCAAGCCTCAGACAGAAAGAAGTTTGTACTCACTCTCAAGCTTTTCTTTAGGGCCCCTCACTGGGTGCTCACAAGGAAGGCTGGGGACAGGGTAGGAGACCCAGGACCCTCTCTGCCACATAGACATGGAGGAGCTGATTAGTTGCTACTGGGAACAAGAACAAAGCCTTGCCTTCTTCCCCAAGATCCTCTCTTACAAAGCAAAGTCTTAACCCATTTATGCCTGAGGTTGTAATTTTTTGAATTTTTGCAATCAGACCTTGGTGATGACCTTGAGCAGTAGGATATAAATAAATTCCACATGCTTAGCGTTCCAATAATGGAACACGAGGCATAAATATGTTTAAGCTGCTGGACGAATATAGAACACCTTCTGGCCCCTAGGACTGGTCAAAAGTCTATTGCTCTGGGAGAGCAACTGAAGCAAAACTGTTTGTCTCTGGGGTAGGTGTTGGGAAACCCTCACCCCCAGACATAGGTAAAGAAACATTGCTGCTGAGGGAGAGATAGAAGCAAAAAATCTTCTGCCCCCTAGAGGACGAGCAGGAAAACTGCTTGTACCCAGGATCTTGCACTGCTCAAAAGCAGAGGTCGGCTACTGCAGGAATGCTGAGAAACACTTGACCCCCCAAGGTTCAGGCACAGGAGCCTTGCCTAAGGCTGATACTGGACCAGGACAATGAAGAAACCCTATACTCTTATAAAGAGCCATGCACAGAGAAACAAGCAATATAAGTCCACGCTTCGTGCAGGGGCAAGAGCATAGAGAAAGATCTACTTTGTGACACGGGTGTGCAGGGACAGCTAAAAGCTGAGGGTACGGAATGAATACTTAGAAAACTCCTCTGGCACATCAGGCTCTAAGCACATAGTAAGGGCAGTCATCCACTGAAGTCTGTGGTGCACCAAGGATAGTAATAGCAACAGTAAAATCTAAACTCAGCTCAACTTCTGATTAATTGACCCAGCCCCAATCTCTTCCACCCACACATACTGAAGGTCTGAAAGAAGAAGAGATGTGCCTATTCTCAAGCATACATAATATTTACCTTGGTCTTTCTGTTCTTACAGAAATAATGTTTAGCATTCAATTAAAATTGAGTCACACAAAAGTGAGCGGTGGCTCACACCTGTAATCCCAGCACTTTGGGAGGCCGACGCGGGCGGATCACAAGGTCAGGAGATCGAGACTATCCTGCCTAACATGGTGAAACCCCGTTTCTACTAAAAAATAGAAAAAATTAGCCGGGCGTGGTGGCGGGCGCCTATAGTCCCAGCTATTCAGGAGGCTGAGGCAGGAGAATGGTATGAACCCGGGAAGCAGAGCTTGCAGTGAGCTGGAGATCGCGCCACTGCACTCCAGCCTGGGCAACAGAGCCAGACTCCGTCTCAAAAAAAAAAAAAAAAAGTGAAAGTGGGGGAAACAAAAATCATTGTCAAGAGATAAAGTAATTAATAGAACCATTCTCAGAAATGGCCCAGATATTACAACTATCAGGTAGAGACTTTAAAGTAACTACAATGAACATGTTAAAGGGATATGGAAAAGGTGAACATGCATGAACAGATGGGAGATTTTATCAATGTCTAATGCAAATCTGGTAAATAAAAACAAAATCAGAAATGAAGAGCACCTTTGATAGGTTCATTTGCAGTCTAGATATAGCTGAGGAAAGAATTAGTAAACTCAAAGATATGCCGATAGAAATTATCCAAACCAAAACATAAAGATAAAAAGGAGTGAAGCACATCCAGTATCCATGGGATAACATAAAATGCTATAAAATAAAATGTAACTGGAGTCCCAGAAGAAGCCAGGCATTGTGGCTCATACCTGTAATCTCAGCACTTTGGGAGGCCAAAGGAGGAGGATCACTTGAGGGCAGGAGTTCAAGACCAGCCTGGGCAACACAGCAAGACCCCATCTCTCTCTTTCTCTCTACATATATATATATATATATATTTTTTTTTTTTAATTAACCAGGCATGGTGGTGTGTGCCTATAGTCTGACTCAGGAGGCTGAGGCAGGAGAATTATTTGAGCCAGGAGTTTGAGGCTACAGTAAGCAGCTATGATCATGTCACTGCACTGAAGCCTGAGTGATAAGACCCTGTCTCAAAAAAAAAAAAAAAAAAAAAAAGAGTTCCAAAGAAAAAGAGAAACAGGTTAAAAAAAATTAAAGATAATGGCTAAGAATTTTCCAAAATTAATGAAAGACAACAAGTTGCAGATCTAAGAAGCCCAGAGTCTCAAGAATACCTCTCTCCTTAAAAAAAAAGAATCTAGATATATCACAATCAAACCGCTGAAGATAAAGAAAATATACTGAAGTCAGTGAGAAGAAAGGAAACATTATGTGCAGAGGGACAATAATACAAATCACACAGTGATACAAATCAAAAACTATGTAAAGCATAAGACAAGGTACTGACATCTTTAAAATACCAAGAGAAAAAACCTGACAACCCAGAATTTTATGTCTGGTAAAAATACCTTTCAAAAATGAAGGTAAAATAAAGACCTTCAGACAAACAAAAGCTGAGAATTTATTGCCCATAAACCTGTGTTACAAGGAATATAAAGGAAGTTCTTCAGGCAGAAGAAAGATATCAAGTGGAAATTAGGATACACACATACAAAAATAAAGAAGCTAGAAATGAAATAATAAAGGTGAATATTAAATGTATATTTCTTACTTTAATCACTTTTAAATAGTATATAGGATATGCATACTTTTTTAAAAAGCTAGCATGATAAATAAAAAACTTTAGAAAAACATATAGCAACATTTTAACTGATCTTTGTTCTAAGTAGAAGGATTGCAAATTATTTCATTTTAATCTTGATGCTGATTTGCATTTAAAAATTTTTCTACAATGAACCTGTATTACATTTTATGCTAAAAAGTATAATTTTATTCTTATATTCTGTTTCTATCATACAGATTTCAAGAGCTGTGGGGTTACAGAAATTTTATAAGCTAATTGTTAGAGGAAATAATACCTAGAAAATGAATTTTCTGTTATGAAAAGCTTTCTCTACTTTTTATGTCTTACCATATGGGAAAGAAGAAGAGACACTAAAAAGACAAGAAGAGCTGTTTTCTCTGACGCATAAACCAATAATAATAGATTGAATTCTTTAGAACATGAATAACGATTGAATAAAAACCTTTTATAGTACTGTTGATTACTGGGTGATGCCCTGGAGCTAGAGCCATAAACTTTTCTTGAAAGTCTCTTTATTTTAAGAAAATGTCCAGGGTAGATTAAAAGATTACTCTTTACATAGCCTAGAAAGAGAACCAGGAATCGACAATATCTAAATATTAGTGAGAATGGTATCTACTTGCATCAAAATCTCTTTTGTAAAATTTAACCTTGCTTTAACTTCTACATAAATATTTAAATGTTGCATAAAAACTAGCTAGGTTTTCTCCTTAGCTTTGGTAGTAAAGTAGCATTTTACTAAAGAAAGAACAATTTAGCGCAAACATAGACTGTTCTTCTTTTGACTTGGTTAATCATGGCTATGGGAAGCCAAGATTTAGAATTCAAGTCCAGAATCCAGGTACCACCATCTATATGACAGTTATTGAAAGGATAAGAGACAATGTGTGTAAAGACATAATGTAAGTACATAGTAAGCAGTTAATAATAACAACTATAGCAATCTAGGGGAAAATAAATAAATATATTTTTAAAAATAACAGCTACTGAAGTGAATTGAAGATGCATGAGGATGCCTTTATTGCCATCAACAAGTTAATACTTTACAAACAGCAGTCTCAGAATCCATTGACACCTGTATACTAACATGTTTACCACACTAGTGAGTGAAGTACTCAGGTTCCAGAAATTTGAGCAACTGTCTCCTTATCTTGCCAGGGGAATTTCTTGCACATAGAAATGAGATGGTCAAAGTGGAGAAAGAAAAATGACTGCTAATGCAGTTGGTGTATTTTTATACACACACACACACACACACACACACACGCACACACACATGCAAATTCTCCTAAAGTTCTAGTAGGAAAAGTACCTCTTACAGAGGCAAAAAAAAAAAAAAAAAAAAAAAAAGGACATTTTTGACTTGGAAAATTTTTAAAAGTCATAAAAAGCTATTGAATTATGTACCACACTGATTTTTCCCCCGCCCAGTATTTTAACCACTACATTAGGGAAATTTTGGTGTTGATGCTGTAACCTCAATATTGAATCATCTCTGTCTTGTATCCCAGAATATAATTCAGCTGTTTGGCTACAACAGTCATGTCTCTTTAGAAAGGTCAAAAGTGTAATAAAAATAGTTAAAGGATATTTTACCTTTTCCATTTACTTTTAACAAAAGGTATCAAATTAAACACAGCTCACACCTCTTTAGTTGATTTTACCAAATTCTTGAAACTGGAAGATTCAGAATTTTAATTTTTGCCAACTACAGCTGGAGGCAGGGAGAATCATTCAAAGAAAAAAAAAATTTGTTCTCAATTTTTTTTTTTGTTTTTGTTTAACAGTCACTTTCATTTTCAGGGACACTCTCAAAATTTTTGCAGAGCCAGGATAAGATGCAGTGGTTTGAGGTGAGGGCAGAGTAACAGACTCCAGGGCTCAAGCTGTTAACCAAAGATATACTGCCTCTCAAAAATGGGAGGTAAGATTCAAGGAGAGGAAATATTTACATTCACAAGGAATGTTTGAAAAGAATAAATCAAAGCAGGATGATGAAGTAAGGAGAGAATATAAGAGGACAAAATTCCTCACTTCCCCACCAAAAACAACAACAAAAAGAGTCTTGCTGAGCGATAGGTTAAATAGCTTTTGTTCTCTTGTAAGACTGTGAGAGAAGAAGAACATCATGGCATTAAGAACACAGTGTGATACCTGAGGCAAATTGTCTCCATGCAGGGAAGGGGACAAAAAAAGGAACAAAGCTGTCTGGCAGGTGAAAAGACAAAGAATATAGGGAGAGAAAGAGGCAAATAGACAAGAGGGGGTGAAGCAAAAAACAGATCAATGGAACGGAGATTGAGTAACAGGAGAGATTGAATGGGGAGGAGCAAAGGTGTCTGTAGAGAGAGGGGCCCAGTCAGGCAGCGGGCAGATGTGTGCTGGAGTTTCCTCTTCCCACATTCCCAGACCCAAATTGGGGAGCTCTAGAAAGATAGGGCAAGCACTCTCCAGAATCTTATTCTTTTTTTCACTGTTCAATCTCCAGCCATCTAACATTGCCTGACATATCTGTCAAATGAATAAGTGATACATGTAGAAAAGAGAAAGAAGCTGAATTAGCTGAGAAAATGCCACATGCCTCATGGCATCTGTTATTAAACTGTGAGTTGGCAGAAAGGATACCAAAGAACTGAGCTCTGCTTATAGCATGGCCAAGTGATGCTTACCTTAGGGCCAAGTTTGGTTTCCCTGTTGCAGGACCAGTAAAGAACCTGAGTAAAATAGGCAGTCACCAAACCCAGGGTAACTGAGTAGTAAGGGAGTGGCAGAGCGTGGTTGTACTTAAAAGCCCCTGTCTCCATGTCTCTCCTCAAATTCCAAACACATGTTTAGATGTTTGAATGTCTCATCATCTAGGGTCTCTCCTTTGAGATGATTTCTACAGAGTTTTTCACAAAATACAAATAACCAACCAAGGCTTTGAATGTGCTCAACATCACTAACATCGAGGGAGGAATTGTTCTATTAACTTAGCAACAAATAGAGGGGTCTTCATGGCAAATGGACTCAGAACAAAAAGAGACTCCCCAAAGCCCTACATAAAACCATGATCAAAGAGCAATGGATTCAGTCAAGGGAGATGGAGTCAAGTTGGTTGCAAATCCCCAGACGATTCATCCCACTTCATTGAGAATCCCTAAAGTGGAAGATGTAGGTGGGGTAGAGAAGCAAAGAGGAGTCAAATATTGTCTTGTCTAACCACCCTGCCCTGGATAGATATATGATGCTCAAAATGGAAAAATACACTTAGGGGTTAGACAGACATGGTTACATAGTTAAAAAAAAAAAAAAAGGAAAGTATCAATTTCCAGTGTCTGGTTCCACATGAAGAACTCAGAAGCTGCCACTCATTCTAACAAGAAGTAAAATGCTGAACAAACTGAAAAAAAGTCAGCAACTCTTACATTAGTAAGAGATGTGAGATTACAGGGAAAACCACTGTTCCCAAAATTGGACAGACAGGCAGATACAGAGAATCACAACATAGGGAGCAGAAACCTTCACAGGAACTAGTGGTGTGTTAGGAAAACCTGACCTTAATTGATGAATTGCTGGAGGCTAGGTGTGGACACGTCTGAAGGTTAAAATCTCCAAGGGGGATCTAGTCACAGGGAGTCCCCCATGCTTTTGTGACTTTTCCTTCCAGGAGCTTGACCAGGTTCTCAGAGTAAATATCAGAAAAAAAATTCCCTTGTATTTCCACCAGGAGGAGGGGAAAAGAACCACTTCGAAATATACCAGAGTATTCTGTTCTTAACAAGATCTACCTTCAGGAGAAACTAGTAGGCCAGAGCCCGACCTGCTGGGGTTTTACTTACAGCCTAACCAACCTGGGGGAGGGAAAATACCCAACTCCAGCCCATTCTAGCCATCTTGTTCCACCTAAATGAGGAGAGAAGAAATTAAGAAACACTTGTGAAGTTCACAGTCTAGAGGCATAACTTCATTAACCGACTGAGACCTAATCACAGGGCTCTAGTATGCATCTCCTCCCCCCACACACCTCCCACCACACTACTAAAGACCTATATACAGCAGTTCCTTTTACTCAGGACATCATGTCCAGGTATCAAGAAAAAATTACAAGGCATAATAAAAGGCAAAAACCAAAGCAAAACAAAACACAGCTTGAAGAGACACAGCAAGGACCTTGGAATTGTCACACAGGAATTTAAAATAACTATGATTAACATGCTAAGGTCTGTAATGGATACAGTAGTTAGCATGCAAGAACATATGGGCAATATAAGCAGAGAGATGAAAATCCTAAGACAGAACCACAAAGAAATGATAGAGGTAAAAAATACTGTAACAGAAGTGAAAAATACCTTTGATAGGTTTATAAGTAGACTGGACATGGTTGAGGAAAGAATCTGAGTTTGAGGAAATATGAATAGAAACTTCCAAAACTAAAAATCAGTGAGAAGAAATGCTCAAATAAAATCACAAAAGGCAGAAAAAGAATAAAAGACAAAAATAGAAAAAAGGAAAAATTGCAACAAACAGAAAATAGTAACAAATACGGTAAATATCAATTGAATGGAATAGTAACAAAGATGGTAAATATCAACTGGATGGAATATCAATTCCATATCAATTGATATGGTAAATATCAATTGGATGGAAATATCAATTTATTTCCATCAATAAAACTTTGACCATCAATGTTCTAAATGTATCCATTAAAAGACAGAGACTATCAGAGTGGATCAAAAAACAAGACCCAACTATATGTTGTCTACAAGAAACTGACCCACTTTAAATATAAAGATACATACAGATTAAAACTAAATGAATGTAGAAAGATATACCATTCTTATAATAATCAAAAGAAGGTAGGAGTACCTATATTAATTTCAGACACAGCAGACTTCAAAACAAAAAAAGTTATCAGGGATAGAGAGACATTACATAATGATATAGGGTTAATTCTCCAAGAAGACATAATGATCCTTAATGTGTAGGCACCTAACTACAGAGTGTCAAAATATGTGAAGCAAAACCTGATAAAACTGCAAGGAGTCACAGATGAATCCATAATTATAAATGGAGATGTCAACAGCCTGTTATCAGAAACAAACAGACCCAGCAGGTAGAAAATCAGTAAGGACACAGTTAAATTCAATAACATCATCAATCCACAGGATATAACTGACATCTATAGGCTACTTCATCCAGCAATAGCAGAATATGCATTCTGCTCAAGCTCACATAGAACATTCACCAAGATAGAACACATTCTGGGCCATAAAAAAAAGCCTTAACAAATTTAAAAGAATAGAAATTACACAATGTCTGCTCTCAGACCACAATGGAATTAAACCAGAAATCAATAATAAAAAACAGCTGGAGGCCGGGTGCAGTGACTTACACCTGTTATCCCAGCACTTTGGGAAGCCAAGGTGGACGGATCACCTGAGATCAGGAGTTTGAAACCAGTGTAGCCAACAGAGTGAAACCCTATCTCTACTAAAAACACAAAAGTGAGCCATGCGTGGTGGTGTGCTCCTGTAATCCCTGCTACTCAGGAAGCTGAGGCAGGAGGATCACTTGAACCTGGGAGGCAGAGGTTGCAGTGAGCTGAGATTGCACCACTGCACTCCAGCCTGGGTGACAGAGCGAGACTCTGTCTCAAAAAAAAAAAAAAAAAAAGACTACTGGAAAACCCCAAAATACATGGAAATCAAACAACACACTTCTAAATAATACATGGGCCAAGAAAAAAATCTCAAGAGACATTTAAGAATATTTTTAACTAAGTTAAAATAAGAACAAAACTTATCAAAATTTGTGGGATGCCATGAAAGCAGTGCTTAGAGGAAAATTTACAGCATAACTACGTATGTTAGGAAAAAAATATCTAAAAATCAATTAACTAAGCTTCCACCTTAGGAAACTAAAAAAAGAAGAACAAATTAAATCCAAAGTAAGAAGAAGAAAATAAATAATAAAAATTAGAGCAGAGAGCAATGAAATTACAAACAGGAAATCAATTTTAAAAATAAATGAAACAAAAAACTGTTTCTTTGAATCAATTAATAAAATTGATAAGCCTCTAGCCAGACTAAGGAAAAAGAGGTAGGGCACAAATTACTAATATCATAAGCGAAAGAGGGGACACCCCTGCAGATCCCATGGATACTAAAAGGATAATAAAGAAATAGTATGAACAACTCTGTGCCCACAAAATTGATAACCTAGATGAAATGGACCAAATCGTTGAAAGGCACAATCTACCACCAAAAATAGACAATCTAAATAGGCCTATATTTATTAAGTACATTGAGTCAATAATTAATACCCTTCCAAAATAGACAGAACCAGGCCAGGATAGGTTCACTGGTGAATTTGACCACATATTTAATTCTCTATGATAATTGGTATAATCTCTAAAAGAGAAACTCTCTTTTTTAGAAAATAAAAGCAGAGGGAATACTTCCTAACTCATTCTATGAGGTATCACCATAATACCCAAACAAGACAAAGATATTATAAGAAAACAACAAACCAATATTTTTCTTTTTTTTTCTTTCTTTTTTTTTTTTTTGAGACGGAGTCTCGCTCTGTCACCCAGGCTGGAGTGCAGTGGCCGGATCTCAGCTCACTGCAAGCTCCGCCTCCCGGGTTTACGCCATTCTCCTGCCTCAGCCTCCCGAGTAGCTGGGACTACAGGCGCCAGCCACCATGCCTGGCTAGTTTTTTTTTTGTATTTTTTAGTAGAGACGGGGTTTCACCGTGTTCGCCAGGATGGTCTCGATTTCCTGACCTCGTGATCCGCCCGTCTTGGCCTCCCAAAGTGCTGGGATTACAGGCTTGAGCCACCGTGCCCGGCCCAAACCAATATTTTTCATGAGCCAGATGCTAAAAATCTTCAACAAAATGTTAGCAAATTAAATCCAACAACATATAAAAAGAATGATACACTCCAACTAAGTAGGATTTATACTCGGTATGCAAGGCTGGTTCAAAATTTGAAAGTCAAAAAAAAAAAAACACAAAATTTGAAAGTCAATTAATGTCATCTATCACATTACAGGTTAAAGAAGAGAAATCACATGACTGTATCAATAGATGCAGGAAAAGCATCTGACAAAATGCAACACCCATTCATGATAAAATCTCTCAGTAAACTATCAATGATAAAGAATATTTACAAAAAATATACAGCTAATGTCATAATGGTGAGAGACTATATGCTTTCCCCCTAAGATGAGGAACAAACTAAGGATGTACCCTCTTATCACTCCTTTTTGAAATTATATGGAAGTCCTATCTAAGGCAATAAGGTAAGAAAAGGAAGTAAAAGGTACACTGATTGGGAAGGAAGAAATAAAACTGTCTTTGCGGATGACATGATTGTCTTTGTAGAAAATCTGAAAGAATTGAAAATAAAAAACCATTCCTATAACTAATAAGCTATTATATTAAGGTTGCCAGATACAAGGTTAATATACAATAGTCGATTTGCTTTCCCACATACCAGCAATGAACGAGTGGCATTTGAAATTAAAAACACAATACCATTTACATTAGCACCATAAAAATGAAACAAGTTTAAATCTAACAAAACATGTACAAGATCTGTGTGAGGAAAAATCATAAAACACTGATGAAAGAAATCAGGCCGGGCGCGGTGGCTCAAGCCTGTAATCCCAGCACTTTGGGAGGCCGAGACGGGCGGATCACAAGGTCAGGAGATCGAGACCATCCTGGCTAACCCAGTGAAACCCCGTCTCTACTAAAAATACAAAAAACTAGCCGGGCGAGGTGGCGGGCGCCTGCAGTCCCAGCTACTCGGGAGGCTGAGGCAGGAGAATGGCGTAAACCCGGGAGGCGGAGCTTGCGGTGAGCTGAGATCCGGCCACTGCACTCCAGCCCGGGCGACAGGGCGACAGAGCGAGACTCCGTCTCAAAAAAAAAAAAAAAGAAATCAAAGAAGAACTAAATAGATGAAGAGTTATCCCATGCTCATAAATAGGAAGACTCAATATTGTCAATGTTATCTATATTCAATGCAATTCCAATCAAAATCCCAGCAAGTTATTCTGTAGATATTGACAAACTGATTGCAAGGTTTATATGTGGAGGCAAAAGACTCAAAATAGCCAACACAATATTGAAGGAGGAGAACAAAGTTGGAAGACTGACACTACTTGACTTCAGGACTTACTATAAAGCTGAAGTAATCAAGACAGTGTGGTACTGGCACAAGAACAGACTAATTGATCAATGGATTATAACAGAGAGCCTAGAAATAGACCCACATAAATATAGTCAAATGATCTTTGACAAAGGAACAAAGGGAATACAATGGAGAAAAGGTAGTCTTTTTAACAAATGGTGCTGGAACAACTGGACATTTGCATGCAAAAAAAATGAATTCAAATACAGACTTCACACACCTCACAAAAAGTGACTCAAAATGGATTATAATTCTAAATGTAAAACACAAAACTACAAAACTTCTAGAAGATAACACAGAAAATCTAGATGACTCTAGGTTTGACAATTACTTTTCTATATGACATCAAAGGGCATGATTCATGAGAGAAAGAATTGATAACCTGTACATCATTAAAATTTAAAATTTCTACTTTGCAAAAGATACTGTCAAGACAACGAAAGGACAAGCCACAGATAGGAATAAAATATTTGCAGAAGACATATTTGATAAAAGACTGTTATCCAAAATATACAAAGAACTCTGAAAACTTAACAATAAGAAAGCAATCTGATTTAAAAATGGACCGCTGAATTCTACCAGAGGTACAAGGAGGAGCTGGTACCATTCCTTCTGAAACTATTCCAATCAATAGAAAAAGAGGGAATCCTCCCTAACTCATTTTATGAGGCCAACATCATCCTGATACCAAAGCCTGGCAGAGACACAACAAAAAAAGAGAATTTTAGACCAATCTCCCTGATGAACATCGATGCAAAAATCCTCAATAAAATACTGGCAAACCGGATTCAGCAGCACATCAAAAAGCTTATCCACCATGATCAAGTGGGCTTCATCCCTGGGATGCAAGGCTGGTTCAACATTCGCAAATCAATCAACGTAATCCAGCATATCAACAGAACCAAAGACAAGAACCACATGATTATCTCAATAGATGCAGAAAAGGCTTTTGACAAAATTCAACAGCCCTTCATGCTAAAAACGCTCAACAAATTCGGTATTGATGGAACGTACCTCAAAATAATAAGAGCTATTTATGACAAACCCACAGCTAATATCATACTGAATGGGCAAAAACTGGAAAAGTTCCCTTTGAAAACTGGCACAAGACAGGGATGCCCTCTCTCACCACTCCTATTCAACATAGTGTTGGAAGTTCTGGCTAGGGCAATCAGGCAAGAGAAAGAAATCAAGGGTATTCAGTTAGGAAAAGAGGAAGTCAAATTGTCCCTGTTTGCAGATGACATGATTGTGTATTTAGAAAACCCCATCGTCTCAGCCCAAAATCTTCTTAAGCTGATAAGCAACTTCAGCAAAGTCTCAGGATACAAAATTAATGTGCAAAAATCACAAGCATTCTTATACACCAGTAACAGACAAGCAGAGAGCCAAATCAGGAATGAACTTCCATTCACAATTGCTTCAAAGAGAATAAAATACCTAGGAATCCAACTTACAAGGGATGTAAAGGACCTCTTCAAGGAGAACTACAAACCACTGCTCAGTGAAATCAAAGAGGACACAAACAAATGGAAGAACATACCATGCTCATGGATAGG
>NC_045436.1:106669995-106675685 GCF_002776525.5 Piliocolobus tephrosceles | reverse complement strand
ATCACAAGAAGAGAAAACCAAACACCGCATGTTCTCACTCATAGGTGGGAACTGAACAATGAGCTCACTTGGACTCGGGAAGGGGAACATCACACAATGGGGCCTGTCATGGGGAGGGGGGAGGGGGGAGGGATTGCATTGGGGAGTTATACCTGATATAAATGATGAATTGATGGGTGCTGACGAGTTGATGAGTGCAGCACACCAACATGGCACATGTATACATATGTAACAAACCTGCACGTTTTGCACATGTACCCTAGAACTTAAAGTCTAATAAAAAAAAAAATGGACCAAAGATCTTGACAAACATCTTACTAAAGAAAATATATAGATGGAACAATAAGCGTATGTCATCAGGGAAATACAAACTAAAACAACATTGAGATACCACTACATATTAATTACAATGGCCAAAATCCAGAACACAGACAACAACAAATGTTGGCAAGGTTTTGGAGCAACAGAAATTCTCATTCATTGCTGCTGGGAATGCAAAACGATACAGCCACTTTGGAAGACAATTTGGCTGTTTCTTACAAAACTAAAAATATTCTGACTGTACAATCCCACAATTGTGCACCTTAGTATTCACCCAAAGGAGCTGAAAACTTATGTCCACACAAAAACCTGCACATGGATGTTTACTGTAGCTTTCTTATTACCAAACCAGGAAGCAACCAAGATATCCTCCACTGAGTGAATGGATAAATAAACTTCAACAGATCTAGACCACGTTTTGATCATTATTCAGCACTAAAAAGAAATGAGCTATGAAGTCATGAAAAGACATGGAGGAAGCACAAATACATATTGCTAAGTGAAAGAAGCCAATCTGAAAAGGCTACATACAGTATGATTCTAACTATATGACATTCTGGAAAAAACAAAACTATAGAGATAGTGGAAAGATTAGTGGTTCTCAGGGCTTGGGGGAAGAGCGTGATGAACAGAGAACAGAGGATTTTCAGGCAGTGAAAATACTCGGTATGAGACTACAATAGTGGATACATTTGTCATTATACATTTGTCCAAACCCATGGACTATAAAATACCAACAGTGAATCCTTATGGAAACCATGGACTTTGGGTGACAGTGATGTGTCAATGTAGGTTCAACAGATGTAACAAATATTCACTCTGGTAAGGAATGCTGATAATGAGAGAGGCTATGCATATGTGTGGGCAGGAGGTACATGGGGTATCTCTGAACCTTCCTCTCAATTCTGCTAAATTGAACCTAAAACTGCTCTTTAAAAAAATGAGTCTTTAAAAACAACAAAAAAGAGGGTATCACTGAGAGATGTGATGCTCATTTTTGGGAGGCAGGAGAGAGGACTAGTGGTAACAGACTAGGGGACGAATTGAGATGAAACAGGCCTCAAAAAGATTCTAGATATTCGAGTGCCTTTCTTCCTGGAATGGCAATATTTATACATTTTGATCTCTTCCCAAGGCACCAGAACAGAAGTGATTTGCTCCTTTGAACTATTCCATCCATTTTCTCTCAGTTTATCTCATCACCATGGCAATGAGGCAAGGACCTTGTTTTTATGTGTCTGGACTAGCATCCTCCCTGGTTACTTTAAAAAGGCATGACAGTGTTTACATGTAACCTCTAGAGGAATGTCTTCCCTAAAATGGGACTCAGTGGAATAAGCAAAGCATTAGGAGAAACAGTCTCTGGATTTTATCTTCATTTTGCCATCTGAGAAAGATGATTTGAGACTCCAGTTTCTGTTCATTAATGGAGACAGGCAGGCTACCCACTTGGTTCACAAAATATGACTGAGGAATATGAGATGACTAATTGCTTTGCTTAAGGCAGAACAACTGTGTGGCTATGGCAGAGACTGCTAATTATTCACCCCATATGTATTCACCCTTCCTTCCTTAGAAACAAAACCAAGATTTTATTCAAGGGTCCAATGTATTAACCAAGACAATACATTCCCTGTTTTCCTTGGGTACAGATATGGTCAATGAGAGACAAGTGGATAGGTTGTATCTTCTAGCAAGACTCCTTAAAGGCGACGGACTCAATTCAGCAATGTGCTCCCTTCGGCCTCCCTGATTCCCCTTCTGGTTGGAGCTTTAGTGATCAGTTTGCACCATGAAATGACACTGAGAATGAACATCCCCTGCTAAGGATGGTAGAGCAGAACGATAAAGGAATCCCAGTTCTCTACTGACCCTGCAGTGCTGCCATGTCCTCCCTGGACTGCCTGTCTCCAGAATTCTTTTACATGTAAGAGAAATAACCTTCTCTCTCGTTTAAGCCAAACACAATTCTTGATGGATCCACGCTCAACCTTATGAACGGCTCACCGATAGGTTCACCCCAACATTTGCAGGGTTCAGGCCAGGAGCATAGGTGGAAGTCCCCAGCCTGCAGTTCATCCCTTTTCCTTTCCCCTTTTGCTCTGTCCCATTAAGTGGATATCTGAACTCACACTTTTAAGCTTAAGTCCCTGTGCTAACATTGCCCCTTGGCCACTCTTCAGGCCTAGGCTCTACGTATTTCCTGTTGGGAGGACGGATCCCAGGAGGAGGCTGCTATAGGCTCTAGAAGTGAGCTCAGAGCATTTAGGCAGAAATCGAGGAATCCAGGGTATGGCCCAGAAGTCAAGGAAGGTTTAGGCAGGTGGCATGTTCCCTTGGCCCTGTGATCTCCTCACTCTGTGGAGAGAAGTGTGGCCCTTTAAGTCATAAGACCTAGGACAGGGGCCCTAGTTGTCAGAGCCTAGAGGCAATACCACTGGTTTCTCTCCCTTGCACCTCCTAATGGCTGCCCTTTACACAATTTACACATTGACAGTGCAGCAAAATGTGGTTTAGTCCAGTTAACTACTTGTTATGACAGCCTTGGTAAGACTATCTTTTAGGGTCTGGAAGTGTAGTTTGAAATGTCTTGTTTTCCTGCTCCTACCTTCTGTCTTCCATGAGACAGCACAATGGAAAGCTGATTAAGCATGACTCTCTGCCAAGCTTTTCTTTAGTAAGTTGTTATTAGGATGGCTCAGCAAAAGTTTATCAATCAGCTGTAATATCAGTGTTAGTGTCCTGAGTGGACTGAAGGAGGAGTCTCTAAATCCTCAGTTTCTATCACCTGTTTGAGTAAACTCTCCAAGAGGCACTTAGCTGATTGATCTGCACAAGCACTGCACCCTGGGAGTGTGGTAGAGTCAGCTATGAATTCTGATTGCCTCCAACTGGAATAGGGACTGTTCCTCTAGGAAAATCATACAGGAGCAGGTGGAGATTCAGCCCACGAGAAGTGTGCCACGGAAATGACCCAAGTCTGGGCCCCAAATGCAGCTAGAAACCTTTTTCTGTTACTCAGGAAGCTCTCCATTCAGCCCAGGGTAGCAAGAACTGAGATCTGCTGTGACGGTGCCTGACACCAGGATCCACTCCTTCAGCTCATATCCCCACATATAATGACTTCGATTCCTGTGAGGACTCTCCTCTCCACCGCCTAACTGACAGGACCGGTAAAGCCAGCTTCACAAACATGAAAATACCTGAACAGCTGACTGCCTCTGTGTATGTTGGAAACTTGCTTCATTTAGTTCAGTGATTCTAAACCTCATTTTGGATTACAGATCTCTATGTTCTCTATGCTGTATAATTACCACAGGACTTCAGAGCTCACCCACACATCTGAGGACTGCTGGAGCCCCTTTCAAACAGTCAAGTATAATCACAAGAACATTGAGTGAATAATCTAAGATGCATGTACTTCTAGCTTCATCTTTCTATCTACATTTTACTAGTTTGCTCCTAGTTTACTAGGATGTATTACACAAACACACACATACATATCAGGACGTTTTGACATCTTAAAAACCTTTCCGGCTGGGGAAAGCCTGGCCTTCCTGGGCCTAGGCAATTCCTAGAGATAATAAAGGGCCCCACCAGGAGCATTCCTTTAACATGCAAACTACATGATCCAGAGCCATATCTCCCCTGTTTGGCCTGTACTCTCAAAGAGCAGTATTCCTCTACCTTAATCATTCTGGGGCTAGACCAGGCAACTAGGGGTGACCTCTACAGTTTAGAACGTGTTCTAAATTTTAAGCTGTATCCTTAGCACTGATTCCCAGCAGGAGCTCAATGATATATGTGACATGATGATATGAATGAATGGTTTCTGATAGCCAAAGCCTCCTTTAGTCACTGAACTGGTGATGAAAGATGTTCTCAGATGACTATTCAGGGAACTTGCTGAAATAGCCTTTGTTCTTCTTCCTGCATTTAGAAATAGTCTTTAGACATATGTGCCGCCAGTACACACATAATGAATCAGATTACATTTTTTTATGAGAAAGGATGAAAAAAATCTTCCATTTTTATGGTCAGAGAAACCCAGACTATTATATCCGGCTCATTTCTCATTAATAAAACAGAAAATCTTTTGCCTTCTTATCTGAGCTCTTCAAATTAATCTAAGGTCTGATTGTCCCAAAGCATTACTAATTATATAGCAACATCATTTGTATCACAGAATTGGAAATGACGTACATAGCTAACCAGAGTGATGGTTAAATAAACTATGACATGCTCAACTGATGGAATCTTCTGCAGCCTTTGACAATGGTGTCTACAATACAATCTGAGGTTAAGAGTGAAACATAAAATTACATATGTGATATGACTGCCATCATGCAACATATATGAAATAGAAAGAGATACTACTGAATATTAATAGTGTCTGTTTATCTGTTAAGACTGTGAATGATTTTCTTTCTACTTCTCTGAATTTTTCAGCTTTTTCTGTAATGACCTTTAATATTTTACACTCACAATGAAAATCAACATCAATAAATCATTGAATTGCTAATTGAAAACATCTTGTTGGCTGGGCATGGTGGCTCATGGCTGTAATCCCAGCACTTTGGGAGGCCGAGGAGGGCGGATCACTTGAGGTCAGGAGTTCCAGACCAGCCTGGCCAATATGGTGAAACCTGTCTCTACTAAAAATATAAAAATTAGCCGGGCATGGTGGTGCATGCCTGTAGTCCCAGCTACTCGGGAGCCTGAAGCAGGAGAATCGCTTGAACTCAGGAGGCAGAGGTTGCAGTGAGCCAAGATCACGCCACTGCACTGCAGCCTGGGTGACAGAGCAAGACTCCATTTCCAGGAAAAAAAAAAAAAAAAAGAAAACATCTTGTTATTTTCTGCTTTAAAACTTGATACTGGGTATTTTCACCTAAAAGAGCTGAATTGATACTGGGTGTTTTCACCTAAAAGAGCTGTATTGAGACATACAGAGAAAACCCTACAGTGAAACCAACAGAAAGCAGTGATGGAAACACAGAGAATTCTCTAGGCTAGCAACTGCCCGTGTAATAATAATAATCACTGACATTCACTAAGCTCTTACTATATGCCAGGCATCTTCCATACATTTTTAAAATATCTTCATAAGGCCCGGCGCGGTGGCTCAAGCCTGTAATCCCAGCACTTTGGGAGGCCAAGATGGGCGGATCACAAGGTCAGGAGTTCGAGACCATCCTGGCTAACACGGTGAAACCCCGTCTCTACTAAAAAATACAAAAAGCTAGCCGGGCGAGGTGGAGGGCGCCTGTAGTCCCAGCTACTCGGGAGGCTGAGGCAGGAGAATGGCGTAAACCTGGGAGGCGGAGCTTGCAGTGAGCTGAGATCCGGCCACTGCACTCCAGCCCAGG
>NC_045436.1:106632467-106669895 GCF_002776525.5 Piliocolobus tephrosceles | reverse complement strand
CGGAGCTTGCAGTGAGCTGAGATCCGGCCACTGCACTCCAGCCCAGGCGACAGAGCGAGACTCCATCTCAAAAAAAAAAAAAAAAAAAAAAAAAAAAATCTTCATAAAAGCTGTAGGAGATAGATTATTACTGTTACTCCCATTTTATAGATGAAGCTGAGACTTATAGTGGTTAATTCATTGCCAGTAAGTGGAGGAGTCAGAGACTTTGATTCCAGCAGTCTGTCTCCATGGTCTGCCAGTTTCTCACTATGTCTACTGCTCCCCACAGTGTAAAAGGAGAGGCTTTGGGGGAAAAGAGCACAGTCCTAAGCCATCCTTCCTTTCACGCAAAGATTCTTGTGTTGAACAAAGGCATGGCCTCCATGTCCATTTTCAGACTGAAAAGGAGATTCTGTTTAGGTAAGTCCTCAGATGACTCCTACCCATTGGTGGAGATGGTCACTAGTAGCCACTTATTCAACATGTTATCTCAAGGCTCTAATTAGAGTGTGGTCCATATGTTGCCCATCTTTGTACATAAATCTATTGCTTTAGGTGCTAAAAGCTCATCATAGCCAAACTTTACAGACCCAGACCAACCTGAGAACAAAGGTTGCTCTCTACTTGCCAGCACGATTATAGGCACTCTTTCTTCATGTGCTTACAAAAAGAAAGCAGTTTCATCCTGCAAATGCTGGCCAACTCAATATGCTCAGCCGACACCATCAGGGAATATGAGTGCTTTGAGGCCCTCTGTTGAGCTGTCTCATTTTCTCTGCACAGAAACCTACTAGTGTAACGTTTCCATGAGTGATGGGCGGGGGAGAGGTTTCACTACAAGAGAATTTCAGAATAGGAGTAGGATACCTGGAGAGAGTCCAGTCCTTTTGGAGTCAAGTAGAGTCAAGTGTGTCACTAAAATGAAGCAAGTCCCTCTTCTGCTACTCCAGAGAATCATGAATGGGGCAGTGGGGAAACACAGAAACAGATTCCATGAAATCAGCCATGCAAGATTAGTCTGAAGGTAATGACACTGGGCTTAAAGGAAATCCGTTACAAATGAAACATAACTCAAAACAAATGTGCCAATGGGCAAAATTTAATGAGCAAAAGGAAATGAATAAATAGAGATAAATCGTATAAATATGGCCAAATTGTTAGGGCAAATGCTTGAGAAGAATGCTATGGGGTTATGAGTCCACCTCATTGTGCTGTTTCTACGTCCTGGCCCCTGAGGGACCGCTCTCTGTCATGCCCATTCACTTACTTTCTCTGGATCCGGACCACAGGATCGGCAAGCAGGTCAGTGACGTCAAGCTTTCTCCCCTTCTCAATAACATCCGGATGCTTGCGAACAAACAGCCACCCGATATGGGAGAAGAAGAAGCCCCGGCGGGCATTGTGGGGGTCAGCATCCGTCTCTGAGTACTTGTGGTGGGCTCGGTGGTCCCTGGACCACTCGAAGATGTCATTCTGCAGAGAGAATGAGAGCCTGAGTGAAGAGAGGAACCGCACCGCCGGGCGTCCTCCTGGGAATCTTCCCAGCCTCCCCTCCCCCACCAGTCCTCACTGCTGGTTTCACATTCCTCCTATCTTCAACCCACAGTTCCTCAACCTCAAGTTCAATCCCCTGTGGTCTGGAGTGGTTTTCATCAGAACAAGAGTAAATCTTCACTTAGCAGGGATCTCAGCTTATGTGTGGGACGTACCCACTGCAGGAAGTTCAGGCTTGTTGGGTGAATTAGTGCAGAGACCTGAAGGAAAGCTCTGCTGGGGGCGACTGAATCTCCTAGATCATTTGTGTCAAGAAAAGAGAGATCTTTTTTTATGGCTGCACCGTATTCCATGGTGTAAATATACCACATTTTCTTTATCCAGTCTATCACTGATGGACATTTAGGATGATTCCATGTTGCTATTGTGAATAGTGCTGCAGTGAACATACATGTGCCTATGTCTTTATAATAGAATGATTTATATTCCTTCAGGCATATACCCAGTAATAGGATTGCTGGGTTGAACTGTAGTTCTGTCGAGATCTTTGCAGGGACATGGATGGAGCTGGGGGTCATTATCCTTAGCAAACTAATGCAGGAACCCAAATACCACTGTTCTCACAAGTGGGAGCTAAATGATGAGAACACATGGACCCATAGGGGAAAAAAACATACTGGAGCTATCAAGGGTGGAGGGTGGGAGGAGGGAAAAGATCAGGAAAAATATCCAATGGGTACTAGGCGTAATACCTGGGTGGTGAAATAATCTGTACAACACACCCCCATGACACATGTTTACCTATGTAACAAACCTGCACATGTACCCCTGAAGTTAAAAATTTTAAAAAATGAGGGAGACATCCTCTTAGGATGAAATCTTGGTTGTCAGAAGAGAGGGGCAGTCCTGAGTATAAAGGGTGCCGGTTCTTGGCCCAGATGTCTCTGCCTCTCTCCCTACTTTGATGTTCTTCATGTGTGACTCACGTAGATCAGGAAGCCAGCAGATTAAAAAAAACCCAAATGGCTACTTCCCCAAATCTCTGCAAAATACCAAGGCACCAGTGGCATCATTTTAGGACTGCTCTAACAGAGTATAACAGAAACAGAAGGGGGACAACTTTGGCTCCTTGGGTGTATTGGCAATCCACCAAGTGGAGAGGCAGCGGTGGCTGAGGAGCGGGGCAGCACTCACTGGAGCCCCAAAACAGACTCTGGGGCCCCTAGAAGAACAGGCAGCAGAGTCTGCCCAGCCCACAGAGCTGAAGTGGGGCTCAGCGCACGTGGGGAGCACACCCTATTGGACCTCTCGTAATGGGAGGCATGGGAAGGTGTCGGGGGCTGAGCTATCAGGGGCAAGAATTGATGGCATTTAGTCTGTTACAATTAATGAGAACTTAGCTATAGCAATGGGTCAGTGAGATCTACAGACATTCAATTTACACTAATTTTTTTTTTAATCTGATGATGCTTTCAAAACTTTGAGAAGACGAATTAAATTGGGAAGTAGTGCTTTCGATAGGAAAATCTGAAAATAAAAATAAATTTAAGTATTATATTGCATTAGCCTTTTCTTTTTATGACAATAGTAATAATATTCTATACCATAATATTCAATACTGGGTAATATTCTCATTAGGAGTCTACCATTTCATAGAGACTGGTTTCATCCTTCTGATGAGAAGGGAAGAAATTGTTTTGTTTTTGTTTGTTTTTCGAGACAGTCTTGCTCTATTGCCCAGGTTAGAGTACAGTGGTACAATCACATAGCTCACTGTAGCGTTGACCTTCTGGGCTCAAGTGATCCTCCCACCTCAGCCTCCCAAGTAGCTGAGACTACAAGTGTATGCCACCATGCCCAGCTAATTTTTCTTTTTTTTGAGATGGAGTCTTGCTCTGTCACCCAGGCTGGAGTACAGTGGTGTGATCTTCGCTCCCTGCAACCTCTGCCTCCTGAGTTCATGCAATTCTCCTGCCTCAGCCTCCTGGATAGCTGGGATTATAGGCATGCGCCAACAAACCCAGCTAATTTTTCCATTTTCAGTGGAGACGGGATTTCGCCCTATTGGCCAGGCTGGTTGAAAATTTTAAAAATCCACCTAATCCTTGGGCTTTGGGGGAGAGAGAGAGGAGGCAGAAAGTTCCAAGAAGTATATATTCAGCTTTGACTATAAAGAGAGAAAATAGGAGCCTGGCAGTTTATGTATATCAAAAATTATAGCCTGGCTTACTGTAATATGAAAGAGGTCTTTAGATTTTACAGTGTATTTAAACATGGTGGTTGGAAAGAGTGAAAACATTTTATTATTTAGAATCACAGAATTTGGAGCTGTAAAAGAATTTCAAATGTCAATCAAGACTACTGTGGTCTAAGAAATAATTTCTTCCTTTTGCATTAGTTTATTGCTTTTATTGTAGTGCCCATGTGAACATAACATAGAAAGAACACTCTGTCCCCTATTCACAGATGGCAAAATTAAAGCTTAGAGGACATTTATACAAGCTCATCTAACAAATCAAAACAATAATAGAATAAATATGGCTCTTCCTTGGTTCTCAGTTCACATTCCTATCAACAAGGTATTTCCCTTATTCTCCAAATGTTGCAGGGAGGGGTCTTTTATAGAAAACTTTCATTCATCTTGTTAAAAGGTTATATTGGCTTGATATGGTTTGGCACTGTGTCCCCACCCAAATCTCATCTGTAATTGTAATCCCCACGTGTTGAGGGAGGGACCTGGTGGGAGGTGACTGAATCATAGGGTCAGTTTCCTCCATGCTGTTCTCATGATAATGAGTGAGTTCTCACGAGATCTGATGGTTTAAAAGTGTGTGGCAGTTTCCCCTTTGCTCTCTCTCTTGCTCCACGATAGGAAGACATACCTTGCTTCTCCTTCCCCTTCCACCACGATTGGAAGTTTCCTGAGCCCTCCCCAGCCACGTGGAACTGTGAGTCAATTAAACCTCTTTTCTTTATAAATTACTCAGTCTCAGGTAGTTATTTATGGCAGTGTGATCATGAACTAATACATGGCTGTTTAATTCAATGCCATGAAATCTTGTAGAAACTCTACGTGAAGAGTTTCAAATAGCTAGAAACATTATTCTCACAAAATTAATTATAATACAACAACAAAAAGACCCACGATGATGAAGACGAGTTGAAACAGAGATATTTATTTTCATTCCTTTCACCTGGATACCTTTCCAACAGAAGCCACTTGACTGCAACAGTGGAATGCAGGAAGGGTTTTGGCCACATTCCAAATAATCAAGCACATAATCAAGCCAAAAATACTTCGATGTATTTTTTAATCCTTTGTTATTGCTGTGTTTTCAAGTGTAAAGCTGAGTCCAGTGAAAAAGTGACTCAAAGAATAAGATGTGTTTTCTAGTTCTTGGGAACTTGGCAATAATTTCTTTAAAAAAGAAATTAAAGAACAAGATGTGTGTCAACAATAGAGCAGAAAGAGAGAAAGATTTATTTGCTTACCCAATCACCTTTCTTCCCTACTTACCTGCACTTTTGTCTGTTCTGGAGTGATTGGGAGTGGATGGGCAAGGGAAAGAACCTACCTGTGAATACGTTTGTGTTGAAAAGGTGTGGGGACCTAGAGCTCATTTTCGTATAGTCGGTATCTGCTTTAGCAACAAGCAGAGGGGAAAGCTGAGGATTAATGAGGAGGGAGAGATGGCCCAACCGTCTCAACCTCAGGAGGCGGGGAGTGAATGGAGATCGACTGTGCTGGAAGCTGTACCCCCAGTGGTATAATCTGATAATCTCTCTTCCTCTTAGTGTTTTCAAGGTGCTGATAGCTCTTGTCTAAAACTATGTGTGCCACTCCATCACCTTTGCTGCACAGGAAACAAAAACAATATTGAGGCATACAGAGATGACAAATGCCCATCATGAACTGACTGTCAAGAATAGGTAATCCATCTGTTCATGTTCCATGTACATATTCTGGTAGGGACATGATGTTGAAATCAGCAGTAATGCCTGAAGCCAAATACTTAAACATTCAAACAAATCAATTAACAAATTATTGTATTAAATTTGCAACTTAGAGTTTATACTGAATTGTAGGTTCCAGTAGATCACAGTCTTACTCTGCAATCCATCAAAAGTGCACTCTCACCACATGTTAATTGATTATTCCTGATCAAAAATTGGAATGTTGAAGGGAGCTACATTAGTTCTAAGAACATGGGGCATAAATGAGGCACAGGTAGGTGGGCAAGCAAGAGAGGAGTAGGAACAGAACAAATCCGGAGTGTACAGCTCAGGTGGTAGGCTTCATTATCAGAGACACCATACTTTCTGTTGTCCTACTTTGCAACAGAAATATAACACAAGCCACATAATATAACTAATAGTTTGTTAGTGGCCACCCCAAAAAAGTGAAATGACCCTTGATTGAACTTGGGCTACAGAAAAACATAAATAAAATAAAAAGTGAAAAGAGGCTGGGTGCGGTGTCTCATGCCTGTAATCCCAGCACTTTGAGAGGCCGAGATGGGCGGACTACCTGAGGACAGGAGTTCCAGACCAGCCTGGCCAACATAGTGAAACCCCATCTCTACTAAAAATACAAAAACTAGCCGGACATGGTGGTGTGCAGCTGTAATACCAGCTACTCGGGAGGCTGAGGCACGAGAATCACTTGAACCTGCAAGGCAGAGGTTGCAGTGAGCTGAGATCACACCACTGCACTCCAGCCTAGGTGACAGAGCAAGACTCTGTCTCAAAAAAAAAAAAAAAAAAAAAAAGAGTGAAAAGAAACAAGTAAAATTAATTTTAATAATATATTTTACTTAGTGTAACATACCCAAATATTATCATTTCAATATATAATCAGTATAAAAATTACTGAGATGCTGTACATTACTTTTTTTTTCTGTACCAAGTCTTAGAAATTTTTCACCTGTAGCACACCTCCACGGGCTAACTGCATTGCAGGTGCTCAGTAGCCACATGTAGCTAGTGACTACCACACTGAGCAGTGCAAGTCTAACTCATGGCTTACACACTTTTTTTTTTTTTTTTTTTTTTTTGAGACAGGGTCTCTCTCTGTCACCCAGGCTGGAGTGCAGTGGTGTGATCATGACTCACTACAGCCTTAGCCACCTGGCTTAAGCGATTCTCCCATCTCAGCCTCCCCATTAGCTGGGACCACAGGCACATGCCACTATGCCCAGTTAATTTTTTAATTATTTGTAGAGATGGGGTCTCACTATGTTACCCAGGCTGGTCTCAAACTTCTGGGCTCAAGGGATCCTCCTGCTTCAGTCTCCCAAAGTGCTGGGATTACAGGCGTAGCCACTGCACCCAGCCACTTGTACATTTTTCAATGTGTGCATTATACTTCAAATTTAAAAGTTTGAAGAATTAAGAATTCAATGCTGCCTACTGGTGAGAATGTGAAATGGGCAGAAAGTTTGTGAAGCGCAAATGAACACTACATATCAAAAACCCTGAAACTGTGCATATCTTCTAATCTAACAATTCATTTTCTGGAATGTATCTTAAGGAAATCATGGTTGGGTGCAGAGATTTAACCACAAGGATGCTAACTGCAATAAAAACTTGGAAAGACCCTGCATTTCCCCATAACAGGATTTGATTAAATATTTTGTGATAAATTAATTAAATACTACTTGTGTGTGTAAACACACACAGTAAAAGTTTATATATACATGAAAGAAATAGTAAGAGAAAAAGTCTTAGAGTTACCTCATGGGAGTGAAATTGGAAGATAGGAATGAGGAGAAATACTTTTATGCTTGATCCTATACTCTGAAACTATTAAAAAGAATTCTATTAGTGTTGTATTAAAAACTAATTAACAAAAAAAGGCTATTGTAGTATTGACCTAGAAAGATGAAGGTAAAAGTAGTTAAAAGAAAAGTACTTCTTGGCTGGGCGTGGTGGCTCACGCCTGTAATCCTAGCACTTTGGGAGGCCAAGGCAGGAGGATCACTTGAGATCAGGAGTTTGAGACCAGCCTGGCCAATACGGTGAAACCCTGTCTCCACTAAAGGTACAAAAATTAGCTGGGCGTGGTGGTGGGCACCTGTAATCCCAGCTACTTAGGTGGCTGAGGCAGGAGAATCGCTTGAACCTGGGAGGCGTAGATTGCAGGGAGCTGAGATTGCGTCACCGCACTCCAGCCTAAGCAACAGAGTGAGACCTTGTTGCAAAAAAAAAAAAAAAAGAAAGAGAAGAAAAGTACTTCTCAAAACACTATGAATCCATTTTTAATAAAAAAAAAATGTACGTTTAAGCATGGGAAAAACAAAGGAAGTATCTTAGCCAAACTGTTTGCAGTGGTTCTCTCTAGGAATTGGGACTGGGGGTGACTCTTTTTTATTTTGTCTGTGTTTTGTAAATTTTTATAATAAACATATTATTCTTTTGCAATACAGGAGAAACAAGTTATTTTTGAAAACATTTCTATATTCCTGCATGAAAACAACCCAGCTTCTGCTCGATGAAGCAGTAAGATTCATCTGGCAATCCAGTCTGTTAATATACCTTTATGTCACCTGTCTATCTTTATTCTCATTAGCAACTAATCAACTAATCAGACCTCAAGTGGTGTGGCAGTGCCCTCGCTTGAACCCATTCTGTATTTTGTGCCTCCATTACCTCACTATCCATCACTGATAATGTCCCTAAGCGGGGTCTCCACTGAGACTGCAGAAACTGAAATTGATCATGAAGTGGTTTTTCTCCACATGCACAGCCCTTGAGTGTTATCTGTGACTTGAGCAAAAGTCATCAATCTCAAGAGTCCACTGAAGTGAGGTATGAAGCAACCTGCTCCTTCAGAACTACTCCCCAGCGTCCTTTTATGCTCAAAATAAATTCTTGAATCCAGTCATCTAAATGGCAATAGAGGACACCATCTTTTAAGGTCCACATAATTTCCACTGGTTAGCAAGATGAAGGCTAAATGTAAACAGCGTTTAGCTTGTCCCATTCAGCAGATCTGAAACCAGAATCATTGACTGGTTTTCCCCTAGCCTAGCTGGAAAGAGATGCTTGCTCCCAACCAGACACCAAGATGGTCTTTCTGTCCGTTATTTCAATTTTGTGGCTGTTTAAGGTTCCAGAACAAAAAACTTCCCAAGCAGTCTCAAAACAAAGCCAAAGGGAATTCCACTTGTATTCATAACACATCTTCGTTTCCAGTCAGTAGTGAAAAAGAAACCAGGACCAACATGTCAACATGTCAGCTTGAAGAGGCAGGTTTTAGAGTAGAAAATATGTGTGTGCATGCATATGCATGTACATGTGCATGTGCGTGTGCGTGCATGTGGTATGTGCGTGTCTGAATGACATCCTTTCTGGGAAAGGAGCTGTTCTATCAAGGGGGTCAAACAGAAAAAGATACTGATGGCTCCACTCCTTAGAAACTGTAAGGCTCATTAGAAATAGGCTTTATCTCTGTCTCCAGGGTCTAAACTTAATCTCCTCCTGTTCAGATGCCAATTCAGACTGAAAAACAATGTTGGGTGCTTTCCCCATTGTTGATACTAGGTCAGTACTTACTTCTCTCCAGACAATAAGCTAATCTGTAAGAATAGCCCAGAAAGTCCCCAAGAGTGGCCTGGCAGCAGTTCACACCACCTGGCAAATTGTGGCTTTGAGAGGACAAGTTGCCACCTGCTGCCTTGCCTTCATGTAGCACTTGGTCTACATAGGTCTTAGAAGCTGGGTAAGTGTTGAAAAGCCAACTTTAGTAGTTTAAAAAGTGCCAATAAAACTTAAAGTTTGAAAATAAGGAAAGAAGTGTTTAATATTTTCTTCTATTACTCTTTTGTTTAAATCTCTTAACAACAAGAATGTATTCAAATAAAACTTTTCACTTTAAAAAAAACCACACATTTAACATACACTTTTAAAATGGTATAGACAGTAATCTTGGTAAATAAGTTGGTCTTCTGGAAATCTTTTCAACTTAGGTTTTGGAGGGTTTTTGGTCGGTGATGTGACCATTATTCTAATCTCCTGAACTAGATCTCCTTTACTCCATGAGTTAAAAATTGAGGGGGAAGAAAGGACCTAGAAAACAATGATAATCCAATAGCAATGAACATATTTAGTTCCCACAACTTGTTTTTAAAATACCATTCTCCACTAAAAGGAATCAGGACTGTGGAGAAATGGCTGGTGCCAGGACTGGGGTAGGAAAAGTACACAGGGAGCTCAGTATGTTTTGTTGTGCAGGAAAGGAAGTGCTTAAAAGATGATGGAGCATGTTGAAATGACAGAGGAACCAGATGTGGTGGCATGCATCTGTAATCCCAGCTACTCAGGAGGCTGAGGAGTTCAAGACCAGCCTGGGCAACACAGCAACACACCATACTAAAAAGAAAGAGGAGTCCATTTGTAGTGCCTCCCTCTGAACAAACTGGGGTAATTTGGGCATTCAAATGAATAATGACAGTAATGGATTATAATCCATGTAATCAAAAAAGAGTCCATGGGTTATAAATACATGGGAAGAAGCAAACACTTTTCTTTACAGTAAAATATCAATTGACAAATGTAGAAGAAATAACAGAGCTACAAAATCACCATTTTGCAGCTGTCATGGCAATAACTGATTCAGGCAAGAATCACCAATGTTTGCTAAAATTATTGGGTAAAAGTTTGATGAAGATAAAACATTTATATAGGCTCATAATCTTTGCATAAATTAGTTCAATAATTACAAAATAAAAATAGCAATCTTACAGTGGAGAAACTTAGCAGATGCCACCTTAACCGAATAATCAAAGTTCATACCTCCAATAATGTGACAAAGTGATGTCATGTGCCTCTTTTTCGACGCTGAGAAGGACACAAGAATGCTAATGTAGTACTCCCACCAAAAATGCAGAGTTTTAGTCTAATTACATGAGCAAACCCAAATGGAGGAACATTCTACAACTTAATTGGCCAGTACATTCCAAAAATATCGATGGCATAAAATTAAACAAACAAGGAACTATTCCAGATGAATGGAATCTAAAGAGACATTATAATTCGTTGTAATGCATAACCCTAAATTGGACCCTGAACTATTATAGAATCCTTGATACAGCATTGTATCATTAAATCCCTGACTTTGGTTAAGTGTACTCTGTCTATGTGAAAGTGTCTTTGTCATTAGGAAATACACACTGAGGTATTTGGGAATAAAGGGGCATGATGTCTATAACGTACTCCCAAATGATTCATAAAAAAAAAGAATACATAAGAATGCACACGCATGTACAGAGGAAAGAGCAAGGGTATAAAGCAAATGAGTAGTACTCTAAGAATTGGTGAATCTACGTGAAGGCTATACACAAGCTCATGATTTTTTGCAACTTTTCTCTAAGTTTCAAAATAAAAGACCAGAAAAAATTATTTCAAAATAAAAGTGAAAGCTAAAAACAAAAATTTCATGGGCACTCTTCTTTACAATATCAGCTTTTCCCCTTCCACTCCATTTCTACTCTACCACCCTTGTTCAGGCTTGTATCAATTTGTTTGGCTTCTGTAATAACCTTCTAACTGTCTCCCACTTATAGTAATCTTCCTCTCTGCAATACATTCGGCATACTGGTAACATCCTCTTTCCATTCATACTCCCCAAAATCTATCATTCTTTTGCTTATTATTTGACAATCTCTGTGTATTACTTTTCTTATAAAATCTAAACTTTTCCTCTTCTTGAAAATCAGACAGGTTTCTTCGGCTGGACTCTTATCTTTACCACATTTTGTCCTTAATTTGACTGATATTTACTGACCGGTATGCACTAGAAGATAAAGAACAAATAGGACAACTGAGGCTGTGTCCTCAAAGAGTTTATAGTTTATGGAGGAGACAAATACTAAACATAAAGTAAATCAAGTCAACATAAGTGAAATAATGTTAGACTGGGATTAGAGCTGTGAAGCCAATAAAGGAGCTGAACAAAAAAGGACCTTAATATAGGCAAGGCCATTTGTTTTTTGTTTTTGTTTTTGTTTTTGTCATCCAGGCTGGAGCACAGTGGTGTGATCTCAGCTCACTGCAACCTCCACCTCCCAGGTTCAAGTGATTCTCCTGCCTCAGCCTTCCGAGTAGCTGGGATTACAGGCACCTGCCACCAGGCGTGGCTAATTTTTGTATTTTTAGTAGAGACGGGGTTTCATCATGTTGGTCAGGCTGGTCTCGAACTCCTGACCTCAGGTGATCCACCTGCGTTGGCCTCCCGAAATGCTGGGATTACAGCTGTGGGTCACTGCGTCTGGCCAGCAAGGCCATTCTTAACTGGGTCATCTTCAGGTGGAGAGGAGTTGGTGGCAGAAGTGTGGGAGGAAGAGGGGAATTGTCTCAGGTAGAGGGAAGGACTTGGAACAATTGAGGAACTAAGAAAAGGCCATTGTGTAGGTAGCATGGTGCTAGGACAAGCCTGGTATGAGATGAGGTCTAAGACACATTATGCTATAATAAAGAATATATCTGGTCTTTGTGTCTGGTTCTTGACAAAGAGCTTTAAAAACTCTTGGAATTTTCTGAGTGATAGGAAATTCCTCCACTCTTATGCTAGAGGTGACTTTCATGGGCCCCTAGATAGCCTCAGGATGGGAGCAGATCACCAGAAAGACCAGCCATGTGATTAGAGGAGTGGGCGTTGGCTAGCCAACAGGGCAACACAAGTGTTCCGGATAGAAGCAGAGACCTAGATTGGCGTCTGGTGCCACTGCACCAGCTGGTTTCCTGGGGGGAAGCTGGGGCCATGGTCTTCGGAGGGGTGGTCCTGTAGATCCCGCAGTGCACGCACATCCAGAGGACTCGGAATGCCGCTGGCTTCCCTATCTAGGTGTGTCTGGTGCTACTGGTGGCTAATATTTTCCTGACATTCTTCTGGTTTGGAAGGCATTTTGAGTCACCTCTCTTGTTGCAGAGCATAATCATGTTGTCCATGTTGCTGATGCTGAAACTCTGCCCTGAGATCCACATGGCAAAGGAGCTGAGCATAAAATCCTTGGATCTTTACCACTCCTGGCACCGGAGCAGTTTCCCGGACTATGTGGAGTGTGTCTTGGCCTTTGCTGACATGGCAGGCTAGATCAGGACCCGTCCATCGACTGGGCCCTGTTTGTGGAGACTCTGGGCTTCCTGTCCATGCTGACTGAGGCCATGATGGACCTGCCCCAGCTCTATTGCAACCACTGCCACGGGTCCTGAAGACATGAGCATCCAGAGCACTCATGAGGACAAGGGCAGTGCCCTCAGGACCAACTACTTCCTGCTGAGAGCTGCCCATGCAGCTCTTGGTCTGCGCCTGCTGCAGGTGCTGGTGGACCTGCCATCCAGGCACGAAGACCAGATATATTCTTTATTATAGCATCATGTGTCTCAGACGTCATCTCGTACCAGGCTTGTCCTAGCACCAGGCTACCTACACAATGGCCTTTTCTTAGTTCCTGGGACCCTTCACCCACCATCCTGAGAAGCCAGCACTCCACGCAACACACCCTACCATGGCCAAAGCACTTCTGAGCTGGCCAGGGAGGAAAAAGATGTGTGACTGCCGGCTGGCGTCTGTTCTCCCTATGTGGAGAGCAGGCATCGCAGCCCCTGAGTGGAGAGGTGGTATCCCGTATCAGGCTGTCCATCAGCGGCTGTGTGGGGCTCTCAGGGCAGCCAGGCCAACACGTGGCTCACCACTGCTGGGAGCGGCCACAGTGGATTTCACACCCAAGTGCTGGGTTTCCAGTGATTTTAAGGTGATGGAAAAGGCAAATGTCTTTTCCCACTTCCTCTCAAAAACCACCCAGCCTGAACCTGAGATGTGTTCATAAACACACCAGAAGGCAAACTCCAGTCCGCTGAGGAACAGCAGCCCTCAGGAACCTTCTCCAATCTTATTCAAGTCCTGGTCCCAGCCTCTCAGATCTGCCTCAGCCCACAAGACGGCTTCCCTGGGGGAGAGGCTGTAGCTGGGGAAAAGTAGGATCCACGTGCCAGCGGGGGCCCAGGCAAGCCTCAAGGCTGGGGCTGGGGCTGGGGCGGGGGAAGCGAGGAGGAGACCTGGTATCAGGAGACCCTGAAAGTCCTGGGAGAAGAGACTTTGGACTCAGTGTGACCCTGATCAGACACCCTGGTTGGATGGTGATGGCCTGCCCAGTGGGGTGGGCACAGAGGGCAAGGCTGAGTTTGCTCTGCTCCCGATTGTAGGGATGCAGTGGCACCTGTGCTCTGGGTTTTCTGGCCAGAGTTGGCATCTCAAGGGCCTGTAGAATGAGTGCCTCCTGATACTCGGCTCTGGTGCCTCTGACCTTGCCCAGCAGTGCGGTCTGGATGCCTAGCTTCTAGGCTGGCCTCTTCCTGGGAGATGCTGGGGTGACATCTCTCATTGGGTGTCCCTATTTCCCTAATTATCCCTCACCAATCTTTAAGCCAATGCCTTCAGTTCTACCACTAAATTATATCTTGAATGGGCACACTTTTCATTTTTACCACCTTCTAATTCAAGATCAACTTTTTTCCTAGGTTCCTGCAAAAGCCTCCTGAACTGGTCTTCCTGATTCAACACTTGCCCTCTCTATATTGTAGCCAGAGAGAGCTTATTGGAAATTAAACTACTCTCTAGCAAAATAAATAAATAAATCAGTGGCTTAGCATTATATTTAGAATGAAATCCAACCTCATTATTACGTTCTACAGGGCCCTGTGTTGGAACACCCCTAGGGTGAGAGGCAAGCCCATGTCTGAGCCTGCTGGGTATTGTTCAGAGTAAGCTTAGGGGTGTTCCAGCCAGAGCCTCTGGTTCTCTTCGAGTGCTAGGGGTCCCCCAGACAGACACAGAGGTCCTCCTGGGTGTGTGGGAAGGCTGAGGGGGCTGAGGGCAGAGGCTGTACAGACACAGCCCTGCCACATCCCTGAGGAGGATTCCATTTGGAAAGAGTCCTTTTCCTCTGGATATTGCACACACTGGGTGGACATAGCTTTGATGTCCATCGTCCAGGACACAGAGGCGTCCTCCAGTCACAAGAGCGGATGCGGAGGGCAGGGTGCGTGGTACCCTATGCAGGGTCTGGCTGCTGGGATGGCCCATCTCACATTCTGCTACTGCTGTCCTGGGCTCTCGGGTCCGAGGCAACCTCCAGAGCATGGGCAGCAGCCTAGCCGCAGGCGCCTCTGCCACCGTCCTCTGTCTACTGTCCACCCAGGCATGTTGGGTCCCACAGGTCTGAGTCTGCTGCCTCTGGCTGTGGTGGGAACCACTGGTCACCCCAAATCCCCACTCCCCACCTTTTCAGTTTAACACAAGCCCACACCTTGCTTAACAGCTCTGTGCTGACTCCAGGCCCTGGAGTTCTCAGATGCTTCCCAGCGGCTCCCGCAGGCATCATGTTCCCTTCTGCTGGGCAGAGGGGCCACTTCTGCAACAACAGCAGATGTTGATGCTGTCAGTGCCAAAGCTCTATGACTTTAGCGTTATTTGCTGTGGCCAGTGGGAAAATGTTCAAAGCTGTTTCCAACTCCTGAGTTTTCCTCAGGAAAACTCTTGAGTATTTGAGTGAGGATCTTGTTCTTAGCCCTTTGGCCTGTAAGAGGCTTTGAAAATTTTATTTTATTTCTTAATGAAAGAAGATATCTGTGGTGGTTAATTGCCTCCACATTAAAATGTCACCAATTGCATGCGCAGTAACTGATGAATGTTTGTACCCCCACCATGTGGCGACTTTGAATCAATAACTCTTTGCAGATCCAGGGGAAAAAAAAGAAAATCATAAGAAGAGAAAATATATTTCCTATTCATTAAGTGGAAGTGGGTCATCATAAAGGTCTTCATCTTTATCATCTTCGCATTGAGTAGGTTGACAGGAAGAGGGGCTGGCCCTGCTATCTCAGAGGTGGCAGAGGCAGAAGAAAATCCATGCATTTAAGTGAAGCTGCGCAGTTCAAACCCATTCTGTTCAAGGGTTAACTGTAATTGTAAGTATAGCACTTTCTTGAGTTCTGTGTGTTGTTCTAGTGAATTATCAAACCTAAGGAGATTGTGGAAACCCCAAACTTACCACTGGTCATTCAGAAGTACAGGTAGCCTGGGGACCCCACTACTGTCCTGCAACCCTTGCAGCAGGCATCTGAAGTGGGGGCAGTCATGTGGAGCACTCAGCCTTTAACTTGCAGGATCTGATGTTCACCCTGGGTGGTTATAGTCAGAATTACACTGAAGTACAACAACTTGGGGTGGACACAGAGAACTGGTGTGCAAGGCCCTGATCACGCAGGGCCCCATAGAACATAATAATGAGGTTGGATTTCATTCCAAATACAATGCTAAGCCACTGAAATATTTATTTATTTATTTAGCTGGAGAGTCATTTAATTTCCAATAAGCTCTCTCTGGCTACAATATAGAGAGGGGCAAGCATTGAATCAGGAAGACCAGTTCAGGAGTCTTTTGCAGTAGCCTAGGAAAAAGTTGATCTTGAACTAAAAGTTGGTAAAAATGAGAAGTGTGCAGACTAAAGATGTAGTTTAGTGGTAGAACTGAAGGGATTGGCTTAAAAATTGGTGAGGGATAATTAGGGAAATGGAGAAATCATGGATGACACCCAGACTTCTGGTGGGAAAGCTAGGAGAAGAACAGAAGAACAGTTTCGGGGAGAAGGTAGAGTCACAACTTTGAATTGGGGCACGCTGAGTTCGAGAAGCCTAAGAGACATCCAATGAGACATGTCACACAGGTAGCCAGATTTGTAACACACTATACCCTGTCAGCTTACTTCTTCAATCTGGGTGATTTTCTAACTATGCTGTGACCTCCTACAGTATATTCTAATCATTCCTCTCTCCCAACCTTTGCTCAGATGTGTCCCTACCCTCCTCTTCTTCTTTGCCTAGATAAATCCTTTTCACGTGCAGCTCAAATCTCCCCTTCTGCAGTAGGCTTTGTCCAACGATTCTAGCCCATATTCAAATTTCTGCAGCCCTAAGAGTCAGTGTGACAGTTTTGAGCAATTTAACTCCACGTTGTCTTTTTATAAGAGTCTTTATTGCACACAAGTCTAGCCAGCTCTTTCAGATTATAAGCTCCTCATCCAAGGGCCACTTCTTAGATATTACTTGTGTTCCTCACAAGCACATGGTGGCTTATGCACTTTCAAATGTAATGGTAATTAAACAGCAGATTTACATGAAAAGCTATGAAAGATTCAAATGGAAGAAGGTAAAAATAATGAAATGTTTCTGCCTTCTAAAGGAGTTTTTAAAAGCAAAGCTAGAAATTTCCATTTGGCATCTGAAACTCAATAAATATTATCATTAATTAAAATTGCTGATTCAATGACTCTTGTAGACATGTATCTTTGGAGCTTGATGAGGCATTGAGGCAGCATTCCTGAGATAATCCTGTGACAAGAGCGCTGGCTGGCATTAATAGGAATTGGAACACGATGATTGAAAAGCCTGAACTTTGATAAACAAGGACCAATGATGAAAAACAGTTCAATATCTAATAAGGGGGTAGGGAAGAGGCCACTAACAGAAGGCCTCACTGTGTCTGTTAGATCTGTTTCATATCTTCATTAATGTCTGGGAACAAAGCTTACACATTTTGTTAATAACATTTCTGATTGATACTAAATTAGGAGCCGCTGCAGACATCATTGAGGACAGAGGAATAACACAGATGGATCTGAAGAGGTTAGAAGTATGAATAGAAATTATCACAATGAGATTTGATTTCGGAAAAATGCAAATGAAGGCAGCTGGGGGAGAAATCATCCAAAATGCAAAATAATCAGTGAGTTGGGAAATCTAGAAAGCAGCAACGTAAGAGTGTCTGGCAGGCTAGCAATGGCATAAAGAATACACAATGACAATGCGCTGTCTCAGCCCAAATGGCTAGTGACAGGTACAGGGAGAAATGACTTGTCAAAGAATTGCATTGCAATACAGTCTTCTTCAATGTCTATAAACATTTTTGGAGATGGTTTGGGAAAATAAACAAAATAAGCTCAGACATTTGGTCCTTAGTTGATTCAGCTGTTGGAAAAGAATTAGACTCGTAGCTTCTAAGGTTCCCCAATTCTAACCTCCTGTGATCCCAGCTCTAACCTTCTGTGGTTCCAAGACAAATAAATGTTGGGAGAAAATACATGATTAAGGAGGTTCACTGCGTGCAGCACTTCTAAAGATCTTCAGGAAGAGCAGACAGAATGAAACACAAAGCTTGAAAACGTGTTTGCAAATAGGTTCCCAACTGACAGGACAGCATGCGGAATTCACCTTCAACAACAGTACCTTTCTTCCAATACAGATGCCAGGCTAAATTAACATAAAATCTGATAGTATTTGTTTACAAAAATTATCTCTACCAAATAGTTCTTTAAATAAAAACTCTTTAAAGTACTGTGGTTTTTTTGGTTTACAAAAATCTAATCGCCTTAAAGTGGTTAGAAATATACCCACTGTCCAAAGCAGGTAAGGTCTGCATTAAAGAGTTCCCAGCGTATCTGGAGATGGTGCTGTGAGAAACAGACCAGCCCCGCTGGTTGGTTTGTTCATCCGTCTAATCACCCTCTTGCTCAGACTGTCACATTTTCATCCCCTTGAGGTTCATTTTCTTAGGTGATTTCTCTCATCTCACCTACTTTCACTGACCTAGATCCCCAACAAATAAGCAAGTAAGGCATCTTAGGGGTGGGGAAATTTTATTTTCCACCTTAAAAATAGGTTCATTTTTTATTTTCCACCGTAAAAATCGGTTCATTTTTGTTGGTAGAAAGTATAATTAATGCCGCCAGGTAAGTGCAGAAAGAAAATGCCGTACCCCACTCAGCAGCCTCTGGAGAGTTGCCTGGTTTCCTTTCTCTCTCTCTTTCTTGCTCTCTCGCTCACTTGCTAGGCCACCTCCCACCTGTACCACTTTGTCTGTCGGAGTATTCCGCGTGATGGAAGGGGTTACAATGCAGCATGCATGGAATGACAATGCTTTAATGAACTGATAAATCACTGTACGGCATCATTGCTTAGAGACGACCAAGCTATTTGCTGTTTTCACATGACTTCCAAATGTCCCAAATGTGCCTAGGACGGTGAAATGCGGTGGAAGAAGACAATGTGAGGCATGATGTGCAAATCACCTTCCAAAATCACACCAGGAAAACCTGTCAGGACATCCGGGTCAGGACCACTTCTGAAGCTTGGGCTCATGGCTAGGAAAGGTGGCAACACTGAAACAGGATTTCTGAAGGGAGACTTAGAACCCACAGAGAGCCACATAAGGTTAAGGATTCCTGAGCTGCACTAAAGTTCTGGTGCTTTGTTCTCTTCTATACAACTGCCACGGCATGCTGCTGCTAATAGCACGAGCTGTACTTGAGGGTGCTGCCTCGCATACAAGTCTCCCTCCTTGACAGGCACACCCCACAGAGACCCAGCCTTGGGGGATGGCCTATGATCCTGAACCTGGCACAAACTCTTTGGGGTCTCCTGACTGTGGTCTGAGGCTTACTCAAGCCATGGAAATGCATGAGGCCATGTCACTCCCTGCCTAAGACCTGGCAGTGCCTTCCTGTGATATGTAGAACAATATCTGAACTCTGCCTGACAGAGCCCTGCACTGATGTGGCCCCCGTCCCCCACTCTGGCCTTGCACTCACATAGACCAGCCATGCTGGCCATCTTTCTGCTCCTTGAACACAGCATCCTAGTTCCTTCATTTGCTTTGACTCCTCCCTCTGGATGCTCTCCCTCTAACCTCCTCTCTTTCAGGTCTCAGCACTAATGCCACCTCCTCAGCAAGGTCTTCTCTGACCACACTTTCTAAAGTTGCCCTCCATGTGACGTTACTCTGTTTAATTCTTTATATCCTTTTCTCTCTGAACACATTTGTTTGTTCATTTGCTCACATGTTCATTTGCTCTCTCTCCTACTGTAGTATACACGTTATGAGGACAGGGACCTTGTCTGTCTTGTTCTCCTGTGCCTGCAACAATGCTTAACATGTGTGTTTGCTGAATGAAAGGATAAATGCGTATTTGGACACTGGGAGAGGCATTAGAGCAGGGTCCACAACCCCCGGGCCACGGACTGGTATGAGAATCTAATGATGAACGTTATGTATTTGAATCATCTTGAAACCATCCCCCCACCCCGCCATCTATGGAAAAATTGTCTTTCATGAAACTGGTCCCTAGTGCCACAAAGGCTGAGGACTATTGCATTACAGCACAGCAGTAAGAGGGTGACTTCTGGAGTCCAGATGCTTACATTTAAACCCCTCTTCTGTCACATAAAACTGTCACATAAATCTGAATGTCCTTGGACAAGTTACATAACCACTTTTCTGTTTTCTAGCCTATCAAATGAGGAAAATAATAGTACCTACTTTGTAGGGGCATTATCAATGACTTTTTTTTTTTTTTTTTGAGACAGAGTCTTGCTCTGTCGCCTAGGCTGGAGGGCAGTGGTACAATCTCAACTCACTGCAACCTCAGCCTCCCAGGTTCAAGCGATTATCATGTCTCAGCCTCCCAAGTAGCTGGGACTACAGGCACATGCCACCATGCCTGGCTAATTTTTTTTTTTTTTTTTTGAGACAGTTATAGTCTTGTTCCCCAGGCTGGAGTGCAATGGCCCAATGGCTCATGCCTGTAATCCCAGCACTTTGTATTTTATTTTATTATTTTGAGACAGAGTCTTGTTCTGTCACCAGGCTGGAGTGCAGTGGTACGATCTCAGCTTACTGTAACCTCCACCTCCCAGGTTCAAGCAATTCTCGTGCCTCAGCCTCCCAGGTAGCTGGGACTACAGGTGTGTGCCACCATGCCTGGCTAATTTTTGTATTTTTAGTAGACACGGGGCTTCACCATGTTGACCAGGATGGTCTCGATCTCTTGACCTCGTAATCCATCAGCCTCAGCCTCCCAAAGTGCTGGGATCACAGGCGTGAGACACCACACCTGGCCCAATCCCAGCACTTTGGAAGGCCTAGGCAGGTGGATCACTTGAGGCCAGGAGTTTGAGACCAGCCTGGTCAACATGGTGAAATCCTGTCTTTACTAAAAATGCAAAAATAAGCTGGGTGTGGTGGCGCACACCTGTAATCCTAGCTACTTGGGAGGCTGAAGCAGGAGAATTGCTTGAACCTGGGAAGCAGAGGTTGCAGTGAGTCGAGATCACACCACTGCACTCCAGCATGTGCAACAGAGTGGGACTCCATCTCAAAAAAGATAAAAAAGAAAAAGAAAATATTTAAGTAATAATGGCTGACAATTTTCCGAACTAGTGACAAGCACCAAACCATAGATCCAGGAAACTCAGAAAACGCCAAACAGGATACATACCAAAAAGCCCTACACTTAGGGTTGATACCATGCCTGGCTAATACTTAGGTATTATCATAGTCAAACTGCAGAAAATCAAAGACAAAGAGAAAATCTTGAAAGAAGCCAGAGTGGAAAAAATCCCTCCTTACCTATATAGAGGAGTGAGGAGAAGAATTATACTAGGTTTCTCCTCAGGAACCGTGCAAGCAAGAAGAAAGTGAAATAAAATATTTAAGTATTAAAAGAGAAAAATCCACCCACCTAGAATTCTGTACTCAGCAAAATTACTCTTTGAAAATGAAGTAGAAATACAGACTTTCTCAAGCTGGGTGTGGTGCTATGTGCCTGTAGTCCTAGCTGCTAGGGAGACTGAGGTGGGAGGGGTGGTTAAGCCCAGGAGTTCAAGGCTGCAGTGAGCCATGATTGCTCCACTGCACTCCAGCCTGGGTGACAGAGTGAGACCCTGTCACTGAAAAAAAAAAAAAAAGACATTCTCAGACAAACCAAAATTGAGGGAATTTGTCACCAGTATACTTGCCTTGCAGAAAATGGTAAAAGGAGTTCTTCAGAGAGAAGGAAAATTATATCAGAAACCCAGATCCACATTAAGTGAAGGTAAAACAGAAACTTTTATTTTTCTTATTCTTAATCTAACACATAACAATTTGTTCAAAATAAGAATAGTAACAATTTGTTTAGTGATTATAGCTTATGGATGTGTAAAATGAATGACAACAACGTCGTAAAAGACAGGAGGGAGAAATTGGGAATAGACTGTTATAAGGTCCTTGCGCTACTGCAGGTACTATTATGAAGTGGTATAGTGTTATTTGAAAGTGGGTTTAGATTAGCTGTAAATGTATATTGCAAATTCTATGGCAATCCATAAAAATTTTTAAAAAAGAAGTATAATTGTTATGTTAAGAGAGGAGAGAAAATAGACTCATACAAAACGGTGCATTGAAACCACATAAAAATAGAAAAAGAGTAGAATACACAAATAAAGAGTAAGAAAAAGAGCAGCAAATGGAAAACAGAAACTTGGTGGATATTGATCCAACTATATCAATAATTGGTAACTTGGTAGATATTAGCCCAACTATATCAATAATTACTTTAAGTATGAATGGTCTAAATACACCAATTTAAAGAAAGTCAGAGAGGATTTAAAAAAAAGACTCAATTCTATGTTGTGTAGAAATCACTCTGTAGGACAGCATATAAGAATATCTAATGGGTGGCCTGAATCAGGAGAGTGGGCTTTCAGTCTATCCACTAATTAGTTGTGTGAACTTTGAGAATTCACTGGTATTCTGTTTACTCCTCTGTAAAATACAGAATTTAAGCTAAATCCCTTTAGTTCTCTTCCAGCTCTCAATCCAATGCCTCATTACCATGACTTGATGAGGAAATATGAGCCATGAGGGAGTGGGCTGAAGCCTCTAGTAGGTGCTTTTGACTGGACTGGGTCCGTGAGAGACCCAGATGCAGTCAGCAGGAGCAGATGCATGAGTGTGACAGCACAAATCTGAATCCTGGCTCTTGCTTGTGAAAACTTAACTCTTGGAGAACAGGAATCTCTCACCTGGGTCCATCTTTGACTTGGAGCAAATTATAAGGAAGTTGCAAGCAGTCTTTAGGTTGACTTCATCCTACTGGCAAGGAAGGAGGATAGACTAGAGAGGAATTCAGGGGATCTTTGCTGAATACAAGGGTTCAGAGGGGACAGAGGATTTTATAGCTCCTTGTCAGGCATTCCTACCCAATCACAATCTTTTTTTTTGAGATGGAGTCTCACTCTGTCACCCAGGCTAGAGTGCAGTGGCATGATCTCATCTCACTGCAACCTCTACCTCCTGAGTTCAAGTGATTCTCCTGTCTCAGCCTCCCAAGTAGCTGGGACTACAGGCACGCACTACCATGCCCGGCTAACTTTTGTATTTTTAGTAGAGACGAGGTTTTGCCATGTTGGCCAGGCTGCTCTCGAACTCCTGATCTCAGGTGATCCACTTGCCTTGGCCTCCCAAAGTGCTGGGATTACAGGCATGAACCACCATGCCCAGCCCATCATCATCTTTTTAGACTAAAAGTATCTCCACCTTTCCTACCCTTGCCTCTCAGCCCCACACATACATCTTCTATAGAAGAAAAAGAAAAGGAGTTTAAAATGTTTAAGTCTCAACTTTAAGAACACTGTTCTTAATGCTCAAGGTCTTGTTTGTAGCATCTAGCAAAAGCCCTGCTGCTCCCAAACAGAGACAGCTATGGCATGACCTGTCCATTTTGGCCAACGGCATGACCATTCTGGTGAAAGAGAGAAGAGAGAGAATCTTTGAAACTATCTTTAAAAACCCATGGATTATCAAAGGGCAACTAAATCAATGACTGCATTAAGTCAGGGTTATAAGTCACTACCCTACACTGGCAGATCATAGCATTTTTTCACTTCCCCAGGCTGTTCTCCTCACAGCGTTAAGTGGTTTAAAGAAACTGTTCTAGACACTGACTAGTGTCTAGTTCTGTTCTGGTGCTCTCCCGCTGACACAGTTCTGCATGTTATGGAAACTGGCCCTATGCTGATCTTACAGAGGTACCTTCCACCTAGGTCTACGTGACATTGTTATAAAACCCCAGGCCCATGAAACACTGAAATTTCCACTGGGAAACTGTGGGGATTCTAATATCCTGCTAGACAGAAAAGCTCCATGAAGGTGAAGCTTGTGACTCTTTGCTCATTGTTATTCTCACTGTGCCTTCTCAGTGCCTGCCACATAGTAGGTGCTCAATAAGTATTTGTTGAATGAATTTTAAAAATCCACTACAAATATGGGCCTTGAAAAAGTATGCATAGTTCAAATTTGATGGTTTCTAAAACTACATTTTAAAGCTGTTCATTTTTTTATTTGCCTAACAATCATTTATTGTTTTCTATAGGACAGACATTAGCATACAGAAACCAATTAAACAATATATCAATTCTCATAAAAGAGAAGGTGAGAACAATATTCACCAGGTGCTACCATAAGCTTGGTACTTTTATTCATTACTTTATCTTCCTAGCAACTCTGTGAGGCAAATATTATTATCACCCCCCTTACAGATAAAGGAACTGATACTTGCAGAAAGGCTCACATCTAGCAAATGGCAGAGCCAAGAATTTATTCTAGGACCTGGGTACTTCCATCTACAGTGTACTTTCTCCTTAAAATAAATTTTAAATCATAGTCTAATATTCTGTTATGTGGTGTTTTGTTAAGAAAACTTAGGTTTTCAAATTTTGAGTTATAAACAAATAGTTTCATGAGAAAAAAAAAATCAGAGTTTTAGGCTTCAGCTACAAGTTACTTATCTTGGAAAAAAAGTCCAATAATAGAAATGTTTTATAACTACATGAGTGTGTGATTGGAGGCTATAAAGAAAGGATTGCTTGAATACAAGAAATGAAAATTATCAAGTTAGGTCCTGAACGTCATCTAAGACCTAAGTCAATTATTATTTTGAAAGCACAACACTGAAATAAGATGGCTGAAGTCAAAATAAAGTGCAGCATAGTTCACACTGCCAGTGGTGAACAAATGGACATGGAACCAGGAAGCTGCCAACTGCTCCCTTATGCTTAATAGCTTATTTCCTAGAACCTCAGTACTAATTCCTGACTGTGCTTGAATTACAAGCAGTATATATACACACCACCAACTGTGTTCCCTAATTGACCTATTGTGTTATATCCTATTTACCTTATGAAAAGTCAAACTGTATGAGAGAAGCCTAGAATAAGGAAATGAATTCTGAGCTACAAGAGCACTTAGAGAAATATTCCGCATCAGGTTGTCTCGTAGGAGTGGGAGGCCTATGGCAGAGGTGGCCACACAAGCTGTGTGTCTGAGGGCCACAGGGAAGCTCCTGGGTCAGGACTTCCCTGGACTCTAGAGCACTTTCGGCAATCACTATTCCTTCCCAATGAGTGAAAATGCACGGGGCCCAGAATCATCTACACTCATATGTGGGCAGCAATTTTGAAAACAAATTGTTCTCACTCAGATTAGGAATTGGGAAAACAGAGATCCATGACCAAACCAAAAGTACCCAAGGAAAGTACCCAAGGAGGCGGGGAATGGCCTAGGACCGGAATAGTCCTAAAGAACATGGCCCAATCCTAGTACAGTGATGACCGTCTCTTACATTTTTATAGCCCCTTGCAGTTTTCATTGAGTTTATAACAACCCTGAGAATGAATTTTTGTTCTTATTTTTACGGATAAAGAAACTGAAGTTGAGGAAGTGATTCACAGCTAGCACCCATCAGAGTAAAATCCCTGAGTCTTCAAACTTCAGATGGAATAGTCTTTTTGGAAGAGCAATAACTTAGAGTCAGGCTGGCCTGCATTCGCCTAGCCCTGAATGTACTATTTTTTTAGGTATATGATTTGGGCAGGTTCTTTAACCTCACTGAACCTCATTCTCCTCATCTGTAAAATGGAGACATGTAGCATCTAGCTCACAGGGCTACTGTGTGGATCAAATACTATATGCATACCAGTGTGCTTATCACAGAACTTGGCCCCTGTTTAGGGCTGGACAAATGTTTATGCTTTCAGGGTATGTTCACAGCATGGGCTCTGGATAGAGGAGTCTCCCTTCCTCTCAGTAGTTCAGCATGCCTTAGGGCACGAAATGCCCCAGGGGACATTTTACTGTATCTAAAAGCTACAAAGAGATAAAAACTTGGGACAGACTGAGCGTGCTTGGGGCCCGAACACTGAGTCTAGGACGGGGATGGAGGGGTGTCAGCCCATCTTTCCTCTCCTCCCACACTGCCATCTGCAATGGGCCCCCCAACACAGAGAGGACCCTCCATCCTCACCTGGAAAGCCATGGAGTTGGCGACAGCCAGAAATATCCTCAGAGGCAGCTTGGCCTTGTAGGACCTGTGGCTCCACAAGCGATGGGCGCCAGCTGTCACACCCAGAGCGGCCAGGAGGAAGCAGAAGTAGGCTGCAAGGCACAAGCAGGGACAACATCAGCAATGGTCCCCGAACTTTCAAACACCCCCCATGTTTTTTCTCTCCTGAACAGGGACACACGTGACATGGAGTCAGGGGAGAAATGTGCGACATGAAGAATCAACAACTTGAGAGGAGGCAGCCTTTTTGATTTGTAGCATCCCAGTACCATGCATAAGCAGAGAACTTTCTTCAGCAAACTTTGACCTTTGAATATTTTTCCCTACAGCAAATCTTTTATTTGCTAATGTTTCTTGCCAGTCTTGATGCAAAGTCACAACCATATCAATGTACATTCACAATTCAATCTCACACGTACACTCTCAGCAGGGCGGAGATTGAGCTCTATGTCACCTCTTAATTGGCACCCATTAAAGGGTGAGAGATATATGAAGAGCATATTTCTAAGTGGCAGTGTCCATTATTGGTGTCAATAAACATATTTAAAGAGAGCACAATATTACATCTTCCAGAAGTGTTTGACCAATCTTGATCTCAATCTATATTGATTTGGTTCTAAAAACAAGATTTACCCTTAACTTTAAGAATAAGCGGTCCCTGAATATATGTGGGTTTAATGAACATGACAAATCATTCCTTACTTGAAAGGTTAAAAGCAAAAAACAAACAACAATCTGCCCACAAATCACAGAAAGCAGCAGCAAATAAAAAGCTCTGGCCTCCTTTGTTATTGTAATTTAACCTTGGTCATGAGTCCATGAAATGGACAGTCATTTTCCTTGTCATCCCTGGCCTTCTTGTCTCTGTTTTAACTACCAAGTAGTCAGGGAACAAGTAAAATCTAGAATGGAAAAATTCAATGTGATTCTATTTCGCCAGTAGGCTGGACCTTGGGTGCAATAAAATTAATTTCAAGACTCCATGAAAAAAATTGGCTAAAAAAGGACCACTCTAATCCACATTTGCCAGTCAGGCCTTTACCACAGACATATTCTTGTCCTTTTGGGAATCTCCAATAATTTACGGATCACTGCATGGTTCTCTGTCTATCCCTATGGCACCAACAATGGTTCCAGCAGTGCCTGTACTGTGCAGTAGTGGCTGTTGGTTTCCCATGGTTCTTCTTCTAACAACTGGAATTTAGCCATGTGACCTGGCCCTAGCCTAGCATAGTGCCCTGTCTTCCAGGACATGGGAATAAACACCTGAGCCAATGCTTTTCCCTTTTCTGGCTCAAAGCCTAAGCTAGGGTTTACCAAACATTACATATTACCAAGCTGAGAAAACCTGATTACAACAGCAAATCTTGAGGCCAAGAAAGTGAGACATGAAGACAATGAAGATGCCCACAAGAGCTAAACCTGTCTTGAGTCACTGGTTGTTGACCTAGGAGCTCTGTCATTCTTCTTTTGATCCTGGGAGCCTCCACAGTATGTCCTAGTTACCAGAGCCAACAGACTTCATTTTCTTGCTTAAACTAGCTTGCACTGGATTTCTGATGCTTAAATTCTGCTGAAGCTCTTGGGAGGAAACCAACTCTCTGGTCATGACCCAAATGAAGAAAAACCACAAAAACACATTCTGGGATGAATGTGAGGATTTATGGGCTGTCCCATTAACAGGATTCAGTTTTCCTTTTGACAGTGCTAATTCTCTGTTCTTAATTTCTCTTCTATGATATTTGTGGAGACTCATATACAAACAAGTGCTCAGATGGATGCTTACTAGCTGGTTCTGAGGTAATGAAATATTCAGACACAGAACTGGTGACTTTGAGGGGATAAAAGGAGTAATGGGTAATGCCAAATGCTTTACCAAGTAGCTCATACCTCACAGAGAAAGGTGCTAAATCAACAGAAACCAGAATCACAAGATGACAGAATCGTAAGCAACAAACAAGTATGGCAGTCTGGATGCAAACAAGAGTCATTGATTCTGGTTAGCTCAAGCCAAAAACAAAACAAGAGCAGGAATTACAAAATATATGGAGCAGCCTAGAGAACTCAGGGATGGTCCTGCAGGACAGGCTATGCCACCTCCAAGATGGTCCATGTGCTCCCCACTTTCTGGCATGCATGGCCTTGTGTAGTCTCTTCCCTATTAGTAACTTGCTTCTAACCAAAAGAATATAGCAATATTGAGGGAATGTCAGTTCCATGATTAGTGTACAAAATACTGTGACTTCTGTTTTGCTAGCAGATTCTCTCTTGAGTTGGCTTTGATAAAGCAAGCTGCCATGTTGGGGAGGCCCACGTGGCAAAGAATTGAGGATTCCTCCAGCCAACAGCCAGTAAGGAAATAAGGCCCCCAGTCCAACAGCCCTCAAGGAACCAAATCCTACCAACAACTACATGAGTGAGCTTGGAAGCAGATCCTTCCTCAGTCGAGCCTTCAAGCAAGATCGTAGCCCTGACCAACACACTGCAGCCTCGTGAGAGATCTCGGGGCAGAGGATCCAGCTAAGCTGTACCTGGACTCCTGCCCCACAAAAACTGTAAGAAAATAAATATGTTTTGTTTTACACTGCTAAATTTGGGGGTTGTTATGCAACAACAGATAACCTGAATACAAAACATAAGCAGGAACCTTTCATTCATGGAAGGAAGGTACATCTTAAATCCTGATTGCAGAATAGTTTATCATCTATAGGGAAAGTAAACAGGCTGGTGTTGCACGGGGTAGGGGGTGGAGGCAAGGGGAAGAGGGGAGTGACTGCTAATGGGTTCTATGAATAAAAATGTTTTAAAATTTATTTTAGGGATAGTTGCACAATTCTGCAAATATACTAAAAACAAATGACTTGTATACCTTAAATAGGTGAGTTGTACAGTATGAGTTATAGCTCAAAAATGCATTATTTAAAGAAACAATTACTGAATTCCTATTGGATTTTGTTATTATATATATTTTCTTACTGTAAAATAAAATAGACCTGTCCCAAAACAGAACAAAGCAATCAAAAACCAACCATTGGCCTAGGATGCTCCCACAGGCATCACCACCCCTGAATACCTGCCACCACCAGACATGTGTCATAACTTGGACCCCTGAATCTTCCACAGAGGCCAAGAAGAACCTCTATATGACCCTACACCTATGCCTGAAGCTATCAAGACCACCCAGGATTCCATGGCAGAAGTACCTTGTTGCCCATGCTTGGATCACAAACCCAAGCTCCAGCAGCCAGGGATGGGAAGAGGCAGAGTCCAGAGCTCCTTTGGCTTCTGTGTGGAAGACACAACCTCCTATCTGTCCTGATTTCCCTGTTTGGTACATTGTTTTGATAATGATTGTAGTGACCCCGTCCTGACTATATGACAGAGAACAGTCCTAGAAGGATGCTAAAAAACAAAAAGTAAAACTCCCTTAATCCTGGACCTGATCAGAGACAGAGATGGACAGCCCCCTTCAAGAGCCATCCCTGAGTGCTCGACAGAAGGAAGCACTTGGCAGAGCTCTCTAACCCTCGCTTATAATCTATATTTCTATAGCATCAGAGTGAACGTTAATAAATAATAATAATAAGAGCTATCATTGACTGAGAGCTTTCTATGTGCCAGGCCCTCTTTAAGCACTTTATACATGGTAACTCATTTAATACTCACCACAAATGTAGGGGGTAGGTACCATTATGATCTCCATCTTACAGATGAAGAAAACTAGACAGTGATAGAGCCAGGATACAATCTAAGGCAGGAAGAGCCCACATTCTAAATGCCCCTGCTGACTGCCTGTGCCCTGGAAACAGAGTTCTTCCTATCAGGAGGAACTTAAATGAATCACGTCCTTTTAGCCAGCTCAAAACACAAGCTGAAAGTAAAACTCTGGTTTTCCTTTCTGCCCTTCCAATTCACTCCCTTGCCTGTAATACCTACACCATCATTCTGTATCCCATTCAGCCTCGGCTTGTCATAAACATGAGTGTCAGGAGAGCCGAGACTTTATGAGACAGTTTCATTGAGCTGCTATTAGGTACCAGCCACTGAGCTCAGAACTGGGAGTTTAACAGGAGTTTGAAAAGTAAGTTACTTGCTATACAATGACAAAGTATTGAAAGTGCTACAGAGCAAATGAACGCAATAATATAAGAGAGATTAAAGGCCGGGCGCGGTGGCTCACGCCTGTAATCCCAGCACTTTGGGAGGCCGAGACGGGCGGATCACGAGGTCAGGAGATCGAGACCATCCTGGCTAACACGGTGAAACCCCGTCTCTACTAAAAAATACAAAAAACTAGCCGGGCGAGGTGGCGGGCGCCTGTAGTCCCAGCTACTCGGGAGGCTGAGGCAGGAGAATGGCGTGAACCCGGGAGGCAGAGCTTGCAGTGAGCGGAGATCTGGCCACTGCACTCCAGCCTGGGCGACAGAGCGAGACTCCGTCTCAAAAAAAAAAAAAAAAGAGAGAGATTAAAAAGTGGGTAATTTAGTTTGGGAGACCAGAGAAGGCTTTGCAGAAGAAGCAAGAATTGAGGCTAACACTTAAACGATAAGAAGTCAACTGAGCAAGGTTCCAAGGAGGCAAGATCAGGCAGAGGGACTCACAGATGCAAAGCCCTGAGGTTGGAAAAGAGGATGTGATGGATGGAAGGAAACAAACATAAACTTATTTGTTCTAGCAATTCCACTTCTAGGTGTTTACTCAAAAGAATTGAGAGCAGTGATAGGACTCAAACAGATACTTACATATCCATGTTCATAGCAGTATTATTCACAATAGCCAGAAGGCAGAAATAATCCACGTGTCCATCAACAGGTGAGGAACATCCCCACCTAACAGAAAGTCAGAAGGGAGTGGAGACTCACTGACAGCCTGCCCTGGGCTGTCACTTTACCAATGTACCTAATTTTCCTGTTTCACTCCTATGAGGTAGACGTCATAATTTCCATTTTACAGATTTGCAAAACTGAGACCCAGAGACATTAAATAAATGCCTTGGGACCTCCAAGTGATAAAGCCAGAACTCCAACACCAGATCAGTCCAACCCCAAGCCCCTTCAGGCAACTGCAGTGCTTCTCCACCCTGGCTGCGCACTGCAGTCACCTGAGATCTTAAACATCCGACTGCATCAGAAATGGGGCCAGACAGCAGGCATCTCTCTCTCAGCAGATGATTCTGATGCAAAACCAGGGCTGAGAAACTCCTGCCTCGTAAGGTACACCCTCTCTTAGGCACCATGTGGCCCCACCCTCTCAATTTACAAACAGAGAGATGAGATCCAGAGAGCATTGCTCTCTACAACCCACCACCAGTTGCTGACTCTTCATAGGGCCTCAGTAAATGCAAAGTGACCCTCGGATCAGGAAACAATGTCATCCTGTCACGTGAACTCAGAGTCCTGTTCACACTCCACATGCCCCACCTCCCCACCAGCTCCCTTTGATGGTGAGAACTGCCCCCTAGTCTCTCAGCTGCAGAGTCTTTGATATCTGGGTGCTGGGCTGTGGCTCAGGGCGTGCAATGGGGAGCGATTTTCCCCCAGGGAACTGAGGAGAGGAGGGGGAAGCCAACACAGGGTGAAGGCTTCTTGGGAGAGGGTGATACCTGCGGTGAGGAGAGGGAACATGGAAGAAGGCACTGTGCTTTCATGTCTGCTTTTGCAGTCAGCTCAAGTGTTCTGCAAGTCAGTTCTGGGCTCTGGCCAATTAGTGACTGTTTCTCCTCTCTAGTCCTTCCCAGATTCTGAAGATAGATAGGGAAAGGCCTACAGCCCCATTGATGGAGAGGGAGAGAGGGAGAGAGAATGAGAGAGAGAGAAAAAACGAGAGAGAGAGAGAGAGAAGCACATATATGTAGTGCTCAGCAATACAGCATAATGGCTAAAATGGCCCTGGGATTGAATCCCTGTTAAATCACTTATCACTGTGACAATTTCTCTAAAGCTTGGTTTCTTCATGTATAAAGCAGCGAAAATAGTACCTGCCCCCTAGGTTTGTTGTAAAGATTAAAAGAGGTACTGCATGCAAAACTGGAACTGTGCTTGGCAAGCAGTAAGCACTGGCACATATTATTGCCCCATGCATGAATGCCATGCTCTGTTTCTGAAAAGATCCCCTCTCTGATAACCCCCTCTGAAGACACCCATACTTTTCATCACTATAAACTTGTGGTTCTGATGAGGAGGGAGAGATTTTGCCTCCCCTCCCCACTCTGACCCCCTACATTTGGCAATGTTTTGAGACATTATTGAGTGTTGCAACCCACAACTTGAAGGGTGTTACTGGCATCTAGTGGGTGGAAGCCAGGTATGCTGCTCAGCATCCTACAATGCATGGAAACTGCCCATGTACAGAATATCCAGGATGGCACGGTGGCTCATGCCTATAATCCCAGCACTTTGGAAGGCCAAGGCAGGTGGATAACCTGAGCTCAGAAGTTTGAGACCAGCCTGGATGACAAGGCAAAACATTGTATCTACAAAAAATTATCCAAGCGTGGTAGCATGTGCCTGTAGTTCCAGCTACTTGTGGGGCTGAGGTAGGAAGATCTTTTGAGCCCAGGAGGTGGAGGCTGCAGTGAGCCAAGATCTCACCACTGTTCTCCAGCCTGGGTGATAAAGTAAGACCTTGCCTTAAAAAAAAAAAAAAAAAATCCAGCCCTAAATGTCAAACATGTCAATAGTGATAAGGTAGAGAATCTCTAAACTCTTAGGAAAGCTCTTCTTGAAACCAAGCCTTGTTCATTCTCTGGGTTTGACTGCACCTGTCCTTGCTTCTTCACACCTCTCTAGTTTCATGGGCAGTTGTAGAAGGAGTGATTTATTTCTGATATTATTTCATAAATAAGCTGGAAACAAAGGACTATGGTGTGAGATCAATAGCATCACTGATTCTCACATTTTCATGTGCCCTATAACAATAAGAGCTACCATTGATTAAGGGCTTTCTATGTGCCAGGCCCTCTTTAAGCACTTTATACAAAGTAACTCATTTAATACTCACCAGTAAGTAGGGGGTAGGTACCTTTATGATCTCCGTCTTATAGATGAAGAAAACTGACAGTGATAGAGCCAGGATACAATCTAAGGAAGGGGATCTTAGTAAAGTGCAGATGTTGGACCCCAGCCCAAGAGATTCTGATTCAATAGGTCTGGGGAGGGACCAACTAACTTTATATATATAATTTTTTTTTTTTCAGATGAAGTCTTGCTCTGTCGCCCAGGGTGAAGTGCACGCAATGGTGCGATCTCAGCTTATCGCAACCTCTGCCTCTGGGGTTCAAGCCATTCTCTCGCCCCAGCCTCCTGAGTAGCTGGGATTACAGGCGTGTGCCACCACGCCCGGCTAATTTTTGTATTTTTAGTAGAGACTGGGTTTCACCATGTTGGCCAGGCTGGTCTTGAACTCCTGACCTTGTGAGCTGCCCACCTTGGCCTCCAAAAGTGCTGGGATTACAGGCATGAGCCACCGCGCCTGGCCTCAACTTGTATTTCTAACGAGCTTGTGGCAGGTGCTGATGCTGCTGCCCCAGAGTCCCTGAGTGTTTCTCTGACCAGCCAGATCAGAGGGACAGAGAGAGAGAATGAATGTGTGTGTGTGTGTGTGCACGCGCACATGTGTGTGTGTCTGATTAAGGGCTGCCAGTCACAGGGCAAGGACCTCTACGGCTACTTATCTCATGGAATAGCACCACAAAGAACCTCAGTTAAATCTTACATCTTCCCTTGAAAAGTTTGGGTATACAAGGTTCAAGATTCAGAGGTGATTTCCACGTAGGTACTGTTTCAACAATTCTTTCAAAATCAGAACATTTTCAAGGGTGTTGGAGACTGCAAGCTGAGAAGCAAAGGGTTTCTTCTTACTATTAAAATCTTCTAAATTCTATTATACTTAAAATAACCAGCAGCTCCTCTCTGCCATCTACCTCCCTCCACTAAGCCACCATCTATTGTGCTGCATATGAGCCGCAGAAAGATATGTCCTCTCATCCCACAGCATGAATCTTTAAGCAACTGCCCACATCTAGGAAGATTAAACGACAAAGGGATAGAACAGGAGAGAGAGTGGATATATTTCATGCCTTTTATACATACTGCTTACTTTCCTCAAGTGTCCTTCCTGCCTTGGGTTAGGTCCATTTACATGGTTCTCACATACTGGGCAACTGCTACTTTTCCTGGTTGATTTACAGCTTATATAGCAATAAGCATGAAAGTCATAGCAGATCACTAAGAAACACAAAATTATCGCATATGTTGTTACTACTCTGCTACTGCACCACACAGTTTGTAATTCAAACAAAAAAGAAGGCAAGATTTTGGATCGTTCCAGGACTTCATTCAGTATATACATGGCTCACTTCAGACAGGCACCCCTGTTAGATGCTCTGTTGCCCTCTGTGTTGACCAATACAGCAATCATCATGTTATTAAACAAGGAATTATTGGTCAGTGCTATCTGCCCTTACTGAAACATAATCTCCACGAGGGCAGGGATTTTGTCTGTCTGTCTTTCCAGGTATTCTCAGCTGGCATCTGTGCAACTAAATCAACCAGAGAAAAACACTCAACCATGTTGATTGGTCTCACTTTAAAATCATGACCACTAACCTCATTTGGGCTTTAATATTACCCAGCAACCATATTACATTTCCCTGATCCATATGCAGTTCCTCTGTCCTAGACATTGACCTCATACCTGCCCCAATCACCTCACCCCTGACACCTCCCGCCCCTACTCACCTGGTAACTTTGCTTCTGATTTCAGTAAGAATATCAGAACTTCCCCAGGCTCCGCCACCTCTACCTACCATCCAGCATCTGAGCCTGGGTACTCTATGATCGCTACATGACTGCACATGGCCAAGCCACAGTCTCTTTAAGTCTGGCCCTTCCCTTGTGCATCATATCCACTCATCCTACTCATACATTACTCAGAAATTCCCATCTGTATCATCAACACTGCCCCACATACTTACATTATTCCCATGAGCCTACAGCCATGCTGTTATTTCTCTTATGTTAAAAAGCAAAATTTAAAAACCTCTCTTGACCCCACTTCCCCATCTGGATTCTATTCCATTTTCCTGTTCCCCTTTACAGTGAAACTTACTGAATATTGTCTCCAATCACTGGTTGCAGTTCTCTTTCCATTCTCTCTTAAACCCACTCAATCAGGTTTTGGTCTTTCTCCCCTCATAGCTGCCGCAATCAAAACTGCTCTTATCCAGGTCCAGACAAGACAGGTGTAGCCCCTTTACTTGTGGGCAGTCTCTAGGTAAACACTGAACAAATGGATGACAGGGACTCTGAAGGAGAGACCCAGGTACTACAGGAGCACCCGAAGCATGAGCTCATGAAGGAGGGACTGCTATGAGCAAGGTATGGAGGTGTGAAGGCTGTGTGTGTTCAAGCAGGAGCAAGTGGTTTGGTGTGGCTTCGGGGTGGGGGGCTGTGGGGGTAAAATGAAGGGAGTAAAACAGGCAAGGAGCCAGGTCTGGAAGGGACTCACACAGGTTGAGCATTCTGAATCTGAAAATCTGAAATGTTCTAAAATTTGAAATTTTCTGAGCATCCACACGATGCTCAAGGAAATGCTCACTGAAGCATTTTGGATTTCAGATTTTTGAATTAGGCATGTTCAACCAGTAAGTATATGGCAAATATTCCAAAATCCGAAAAAATATAAAATCTAAAACACTTCTGAACCCAAGCAGTTTGGATAAGGGATACTCAACCTGTATATAATGCTAGAGAGAGAGAACTGATCTTGAGAACAATAGGATACCATAAAGAATTTCATGTGAGGCTAGGCACAGTGGCTCACATCTGTTATCCCAGCACTTTGGGAGACTGAGGCAGGCAGATTACTTGAGGTCAGGAGTTCGACACCAGCCTGGCCAACATGATGAAACCCCGCCTCTACCAAAAATGCAAAAATTAACCGGGTGTGGTGGCACATGCCTGTAATCCCAGCTACTTGGGAGGCTGAGGCACGAGAATTGCTTGAACCCAGGAGGCAGAAGTTGCAATGCACCAAGATCACGCCACTGTACTACAGCCTGGGTGACAGAGCGAGATTCCATCTGAAAAAAAAAAAAAATCATGTGATGAGATTATGACAGATCTGAAGGCTGTGGAAGATGGGTGATAATGAGCGGAAATAGAAGACTTTGGGCTGAGTATTCTCCATGCACCCCCGGCAGCCACACACCCTCCCTTCTCATGCTGCTCTGTGCCCCGGGAGGCCGGCCTATGCTGAACCGATGGGCTTCCTCTGGCTTCTATCTGGGTTATTTTCAGCATCCAGAGCCTAGATTAGGAACTGGAAGGCCCTTGACAAGTTACTTATCACTCTGGGCCTCAATTTCCTCATTAATAAAAAAAAAAAACAAGGGTGTCCCAAACACCATTCTGGTGCCAGGTTACTCGTATCATAATTATCTGAGGAGCTTTAAAATACATACATATATTCTAGAACCTCATACTGACAAGACAGGGGTCATAACTCTGGCTTGTACCTTCATGCCTTGGTGTGGGAAATGAGGTCTTGTGAAGGAGAAGAGATGCAGTGATAAGAGGAAAAACCTGATGGCCAGAAAGTTAAGAACTCTTAGTTGTCACAGGATGATGCTGACAGCCCAGCTGTTGGCCAACAGCACGTAAAACAAGGTGACTCAACTGAATGGTTTGGGGAAGGCAGGAGAAGGGTGTTTTCTTTTGTTTTTAAGAAAATGACAAAGACTAAGGCTGTTCTGCTTCCAGTCCACTTTTGAAAATGTTTGGCAACTGGTACTTGTGGCCACGCAAGTACAAGAAGAGCTATATTTGGAGCTGTCAATGGTGCAATATTTTACAAAAAAAAGCTCAATGTTATCATTTTCTTAATCTGCTAATATTTGTTCAGTACAATGATACCAAGGCAAGCCCTTGAGAAAAAACTATTCGATAGCATAAACGAGTTCAGCCTGAGAGCTTTCCATGATTTCCCCTGTGGCTTCTTCCTTTCTTCTTTGAAGCCTCTTCCTTTCCCTCAAATAACACAAAGCTTCCCTTCCGGGTATGGGGGATCATTTACTAGGCATGGGAATCAAAGCTCCCTGGAAGAACTCATGGAGAATGTCGGCTCCTTCCACACAGAAGGGAGGGAGCTCACAGGGAATCTGGAACTGCCCCTCTGCCATTTCCCAGCTGGGGTAATACCAACTTACTCTCTCTCTCAGTCTCAGTTCTTTTATCTGTAAACAAACAAACAAACAAACAAAAGACTATGTCAAAGTGTTGTTGGGGGACTTAAGTGAAAATGCATACAGTCAGCCCTCCTTATCTATGAGTTCCACATCTGTGGATTCAACTGTGGGCTGACAATATTTGAGCAAGAAGGCCGGGCAAGGTGGCTCGTGCCTGTAATCCCAGCACTTTGGGAGGCCGAGGCGGGCGGATCACTTGAGGCCAGGAGTTCAAGACCAGCCTGGCCAACATGGCGAAACCCCGTCTCTACTAAAATTATGAAAATTAGCCAGGCATGGTGGTGCACGCCTGTAATCCCAGGTACTCAAAAGGCTGAGGCAGGAGAATCACTTGAACCTGAGTGGCAGAGGGTGCAGTGAGCCAAGATCTTGCCACTGCACTCCAGCCTGGGCAACAGAGCTAGACTCAGAGAAGAAAAGAAAAAAGAAAAGAAAAGAGAAAAGAAAAGGAAAGGAAAGGAAAGGAAAGGAAAGGAAAGGAAAGGAAAGGAA